>NC_084741.1:38333653-38343653 GCF_033978785.1 Entelurus aequoreus | reverse complement strand
TACCGATACTTTGTGTAAATATATCTAATGCGTCTGGTAAAATTTAAAAAGTAGTGTATTTCAAGTGTTGTTGCTCTTGGGTCATTATCTTCAAGTGCTAAAAAAAATCACAGAAAAAAACAAATAATGGCGTTATTGTGGACTGAATGTTATCTTATTCAAATTCAACTCTGTATGTAGTGTCTCCAAACATTCTACAATAAAAGTATACATAGACTTGGTTTATAATACTGACTGACTCATTCTAATTGCCAGTTGTTTTCTTGCTTGTGCATGACGTACTTACATAGGCGGAAGAAAAAGTAGTTCCCACCAATCATGTTTCATTTTGACCAGATCTTAGTTATTAAGTTACTTTACACCGTGTTGCTGCTGGTGATATACATTATCTCAAATAACTAAAGTATAAAAAGTATCAATATTTTGATTTGAGAATCAATATTATATCAAAAGGATCTGGTATCGGCGGTATCGATATTTTGGCATCGATTCACACATTACTAGTAAACTCACGTCGCAGGAGTACCAGCTGGCAGAGGAGGTAGGCTGTACCACCTTAATTATAAGACTTATATAAGGCTTTACATTTTTTGCGGTGCTAGACAGATTATTTTTTGAATTTTTTGGTCCAATATGGCTCTTTCAACATTTTGGGTTGCCGACCTATGTAGTACGCCAAAAAATCATTAGGTGGTACTTGGAGGGACAATATTTTTCTGAGGTGGTACATTGTAAAAAAAGTTTGAGAGCCACTGCAATAGAGCTGTACAGATTGTTACTGGAATCATCACTGAGCTGCTAGATGTTAGATATCTTCCACTCCTCTACATTTCCTTCTGATTGAGGATGCTCCACAGCTGCTTAATTGGGTTCAGGTCAGGATACATACTTGGCCTCTCTATCACGTTCAAGCAAGGCACTTTTCATCATGGACTTTTTATCACATTGGAAAACTGACATGCTGCCCCGTTTCCCAAGGGAGAGGATAATGCGCTGCTTCGCAATGTTGGAATTCATAGTTAATAATCATGCAGCCCCCGGACATGAGGCTACCTCTGCATTCCTATTTAGACAATAATGGCCGTGTGTTATCTTTAGAGTACACAACATCTGCTTAACAAGCTGTAAATGTACTTTGCTAAAGCATGTACAGTACACATTTCTATAGTATTTGTGAGCATATATAGTGTGTGTGTGTGTGTGTGTACACTTAAGTAAGATATTGTATATTACAGTTATTTTGTTTATATTGGTAGATTTCTTCAATCGGCTGAGATGCTAAAGCCGTCCACTCCATCTGCAAGCCATGACAGCACAGGCTCTTCTGGAAATGATGACGGTGCAGAGTACTATCCACATATAGGTATGTTTTTTTTTAAATTGCACGATACATAACTAGCTTTTTTTGAGTTTAACTAAAAAGTGGCTGCTCTCATGCACCCAGTGTTCCTCCAGAATAAGAGCAGGCGGGAGGACTTTTGCCCAAAGAATATTAAGGATATGCACATGGTGGTGGACAAATTAATGGCCCACTCTCATCTCAAATACAAAGGTTCAAAATATTACTCATTGTTAGTAATTTCTTTAAAAGGCTGTAAGTGTTAGATGTAAAATGTGTTTTTTTAGGTTCATTGTCCATGCTCGACTGCAACATCTTTCCCGGTCTGGGACAGAACTATCTGACCACTGAAGTCAACATGTTCCTGCTTCCCATGCAGGACAATGATAGCGATGATAATCTCACTAAAGCAGGTGAGATTAGCTAAACTGGCAGTCACCATTAAAGTCCTAAATGTGGTTGCAAGACTTAATTATTAGTGTACCTTCTTTTAGGTTCTGCCATGACCTATCCGCTCTTTTCCTTGCTTCCGGGGTACAGAGGACACCCCACCTTCTCATCTATGGTGTGCAAGCTGCGCAGCCAAATCCTGGCCATGCCCCGCTGTCAGCTGTCACACACCATCCTTACTGAGAAGAATTGGTGTGTTTTTCATTTGTGTTATGTCTTGTTTAAAGTACTTACCGCAAAAGGGAAAATCTTAATTGATGAATCAGGAAAATGTTTAATCAATTTAAATTATTTTCAAAGCCAACAGGACATAAAAGGCATTAATGTTTTTGAAGGGCGTAACAACATATAAGATTTATATATTGTAATACCAAACATTACAGGTTTGGTATTTTTGTTTAGGGCTGAAGTTGATTTAAGCAAAAAATCAACATGAATCTAAAGTTTTTTATGCCTTTTGAAAAATGAAGGACTTTTAGGTCTTGTTTGGCTTTGAGGTATTGTCAAATAACTGCCAGTGTATCAAGGACAAGAATTCGAACATGACATGCTGAAATTTTAAAATGAAAAGAAACCTTCTCAGGAAAAGTTATAATAGAATAACAACATAAATAACGCAACAAAAATGATGGCCAAAAATACAGCAAAAATTTACTGAGGACAAAAAAAGTCAGCCTTTGTCCCCTCTGGGTTACATTTATTATTAGTCATGTCTATGAAGGTTCTCATTCATCCAGGTCATTGTCATCCCAGGGCATTCAATCGATTGCAACTGGATCTGACCAATCTTAAGTCTATGAGCACGAACTGATGAAGCCTACTCGCATGAGCGGCGAAACATTTTCCAAGACAAACCAAGCAGTCCAGTTGCGATCGATTGAATGCCCTGAGATTATTAGTCATGCTTTACTTTGTAATTATTGGTCATTCGTAATCATTACAACTATTATAATTGATTAATCGGTTACAAAAAAATCTAAAAAATAAAATAGAAATTTATATAATAATGTTTTATCTATACTCAAATTATTAAAAAAAAGAAAATCAACAATTTTTTTAAAACACAGTTTTGAAAGGGAATGCTGCAAATATACAATTTTACAGCTAAAATTCACATTCAGACAGGTTTTTATGTTATATTTTTACGTTGTAATATTGAAACAGATGTTATTTTTCTTTTTTAAAGCTTCATTTTCTCATGTTTGGATTTCTCCTGAAGCCCGTTTAAGCAGCAAGCTAAACCTATGCATACTAAAATGGTTTATATTCTTAATGATGATTACACTAAAAGTGATAAATAATAACATATTAGTCGCTACTACTTATTGACAGTCTTCATGTGTTTCCACAGGTTTCACTATGCTGCTCGAATCTGGGATGGCGTGAAAAAATCCACCGCTCTCTCCGAATACAGCCGCCTGCTCTGCTAGCATTGCAGTCTGTCTGCTTTTTTATTGCAGGGAAAAATGGCAACCTAAAAATGGGAAACGTAGCTGTCAAAGCCCAAAGTGGGGTATCGGGGGGACAAGGACTGTGGTAAAAGACGAAGTCACTTTCTATAGTTTGACTAACGTGAACAATTAGGCGGTGCTTGGTAGCCATTCCCCCGGGAAGTACAGTGTTGTTCTCGCGGGAATCTGCGTCATGTACATCAATGGTGGGAAAGCAGTATTGTGGATGTGTCTGAACATGATCGTCAGTATAAGCCAGCCAACTGATCTGTGTGACGGTTAGTGTGACTGCACTGCAGCACTTATCTGATAGCAAAATCATTCTTAAATGAATGTAACATTTTAAGTATCATTGAGAAATTAAAGAAAAGATCATACCTTTGAAACATTGCACTAGTTGGTTGTATTATTATTTCCGCTATTTTTGTTTTTATGGTACCGTGTACCAGGTGCTATGTGAAGATAATTTATGTATTATTATATAATATTATAATGTATTGCATTATGCCCCTGTTTGCTGGTGTACATTACATACCAATACATGTGGGGATGCACTAGAGATACAAAAATAACTAACATCTCTGATATTAAATGATTGAAATAATATCTCTTCTATTAGAACAATCCAAATAGCGCTCTTTTTTTAGTCTTACTGGACGCATAACAACATGAAATAAATTAAATGAAATATTAGCTGTACTTTTAGTAAACTGTAAACAGAAATACCTCACAAACTTCAATATAATGATGTAAACAAAACAAAATATATATTTAGTGATGGAATTATAGTAATATTAATCTAGAACCGCCTCTGCAGTAGTGCCATAATGTTTTTGTAACATATTCTGTGTGTTTATAACGACGCCAGAGATGTATTTATTGTTCAATATGTTATCTTTTAGTTACCTTTTTTGTTGAACAGTTGAAACTGAAAATGCAATCTTTTAGAATCGCAGCACCCGATTTAGAATTTAATTTGCTAAAAAAAAATTATTTTTTAAAATTCCATCCATCCATCCATTTTTTACTGCTTGTCCCTCTCGGCATCATGGGTGTGCTGGAGCCTATCCCAGCTGCATTCGGACGGCAACCTACAATATTCAGTAATGCAGGGGTCTTCAACGTTTTCCAGGCCAAGGACCCCAAAACTACTGGAGAGATGGAGCGGGGACACTTACTTATATTTCTTGTTTTAAAGTAAGCTGATCGTAAAAGTACCTTGTTATTGTGCTATGCTAAGCTATTCAAAGAATACAGTATAGCACCGCTAATCGCTAGCAAGCATTTTGAGCACTAATTGCTTGCTATATTAGTTGCTAAGATTATTATAATAATACAGTATAATTGTTTATTCATGTTTTAATTTCAAACCCGCAAAGTACAGCGGTAGGGTGGTGATGTCACTGGCATTTATAAACCAATGTTAATCAGAATCAGCTTTATTGTCATTACGCAGGGTAACGAGATATATATATATATATTATATAATGTGTATTAAAAAATTTTAAACTTGTGAAAAAATTGCAGGTGGAATATTTAAAAAAAAAAAAACGTTTAACAACATTTCATGACTACCGCTCCCATATTTACCGTAATTTTAATCAAATTAAAATCCACTTTTGAATTTGGATTAATCATGAATACTCACAAGTTATTTGCATGCATAGTTTAAATTAACTTTTAAAAAGACCACAATACTTCGAGACAAATGTATTATTTTTTCAAATTGTAATTGGTCAGAATGTCAAAATATATGTATTTTTTAATTCTAAACTTAAATGCACGTCATTTATTTGCTTTATTTTAAAGTGAAATTTACCACAAGCACACCATTCGTAGTCTCACTCATTTTTGCACTGACAAATGCATTGACCTGATCACTTTTAGGTAACCATCCGCAGTTATGGTACTGTGAAAGAGAATATGCGATCAAAATAGTGTTATGAATATGCGTATGTTCAAGAGTACCGGTAATGTGATATTTTTTGTGATTGATCACATGAGTTAACTCGTTATGTTTGAAAGCCCTAATAAATGTAAATATAGTTTAAATACTGTAACTGGGTTCCTCTGGTTCCCAAGTTATGTATATTTGACAGTTGTCACTCCAAGTGCCTTGAATTTTCCTCTGCTTGCTAAGGTTGCATGCTAGTTTGTGAAACGTGCACAAGTCTGCTTGTGGAGATACTTTTTTTTTCAATAAGGAAGAGGACTGTAGGAGTGGTCAATGGATGAAACACCCCTTCTTTTATGACTTAAAGATGAACCAGAGCCACTGTAAAAAGTATTGAACTTCCCACAGGGACAACATGGATCACCTACTGCTATTCTTTGGGATGTTGCTCCTCCCTAAAGGCAAGTGGTTACAATTTTTTGTTATCATTGTGCTTAGTTTTGTTTAAAAAAAAAAAAAAAAGAAGTAATCACACTATAATAATAGAAGAAATGAACAAATTATAAAGATTATTTGACAAAAACAAACTATCTTTAAATCTCAGTAGAACTACAATAATGTTATTCGGTAACAGTAGAAGGGAAAGACAAATACAAATAGAGGGAGTAGATATTCAAAGGTTAAAAGAAAACACTGGACGATGAAATGAACTGGAAACCTCATGTAAAAAATATACACATAAAGTAGCAACAAACACGTCAATAATGAATAAAGCAAAATATGTTGTGGACCAAAAATCACTTCATAATCTACTGCTCGCTAGCATTACCAAATATGAGTTATTGTGCAGAAATATGGGGAAACAACTACAAATGTGACCTTTATTCACTAACTGTGTTACAAAACAGATCAATTATAATACATAATGTTGGATTTAGAGAACATACAAACCGTTTTTTATTGAATCACAAATATTGAAATTCAAAGACTTGGTGCATTTGCAAACAGCTAAAATTATGTACAAAGCAACTACTCAAAGAATGTTCAACAATTCCTCACAACAAAAGAGGACAAATATAACCTTAGAGGAAAATGTAATTTAAAACATATGTATGCACGTACAACATTTGAGACCTTTAGCATATCAATATGTGGATTTATATTATGGAGTGGATTAAGCAAGGAAATCAAAAGAAAGCATGAATATGATCAAGAGACTTCGAACCGCAAGTGTTCACAAAGTACAAAGAAGAAGAAAACAAACATCTTGAACCTTAAAAAAAAATTAGATAATGATTATGTATTTAATATTTGTGTACTTATTTATTCACTGTTGTGTTACAAACAGGACAAAGAAATGTGATGATACTGCTATAATATGAGAAAGGGTATAGGATTAAATAAACTCTGCTTCTTCCTACTACTTTTTGGACGTGCTGTAATGAAAGAACTGGAAATATGTGATGCATCACATTGTAATTGTATTGTATGCATGTTCGAAATAAAATTAATAGTTGCTAATATTTATTTCATATGCAAGTCATACACCATTAAAATGTAATATTGCACTTTTGTATTTCCAGTTGACACTCTGAGGTGTTACGAGTGTGCAGCAGGAAGCTCAGGCTCCTGCATTGATGCGACAAAAGAGTGCCCCTGGCTGGCGGATCACTGTGGTGCACTTCGACTTATCGTATTTCATGGTATATGTTTTGAAACCTTTGCATAATGGACATTTTTACTGTCATTTGCTCTAATCTACTTTATGACGTGTTGCAGACAATGCTGTGATTGCACATATCAAAGGAAAAAGCTGCACTTCTGCTGGTCACTGTGCAAATGTCTCAGTCAATTTTGGAGAGAGCAGAACTTTACTCACCAACAAATGTTGCACCACTGACCTCTGCAACACGCTACCTGCACCTGGTAACACTTCGATTTCTTATGGAAACGCTGTTACTTTAGTCAACTATCGAATTAGTGGAAATGGTTATGCTTAGAACTTATCAACACGTTTTCAAATCAGTCCTTTGGAAGTGGGAAAAACATTACATTATTTAAAATGATTAAATGTGGTCAACTCGCGCTTGTGTAGTCAAATCTGAGCCGAAAATTGTATTGTCAGCAATTCTAAGTCCTTCCTGCTCTTTGATGTACTGCTGCACAACCACACTGACGTTATGAGGTTCTGTGTGAACCAGAAAAAGATCCTTCTATGACTATCTGTTGGCTTGCCGATGGCCTGGACTCTCACATTATCTATTAATTTAACAATTCAATAACTGTACCCACTCGACATCTATTGCAGCCGATCACCCTGGAAGGGGGGTCCCTACAGTGGTGATCCCTTCTCAAGGTTTCTTCTTTCCCCCCATCTGGGTTCTTTTGATTTTCCCTTTGCCCGTATGTGGGTATAGATCAGGGGATGCTGTGAGTTTGTCAAAGCCCTTTGAGGCACTTATGATTAAGGGCTATATAAATACATTTTGATTGATTAATTGCAATGTAGTTGAGACGTGAACCTCAAGAAACACCCCAAATATCAATTTTTCTCAGCCTTATTGTTTAGGGCTACACAAATAATCACATTTTAAGCACAATCACGATTAATTGAGGGTGAGCGTCGGAGATATCAACATACTAAAAGCAGGGATATCAAATCAAGCACTTTCACAAATGTGGCAGTAGAGAACAGCTCTGAGAAGAGCGCGCCCATCCACGCCCGAGGCCATTGTCTCTAGTACAAAACTCCATCACCATACTGAACTTAAACCTTAATATTACTGTTAACGTTGACAAACTTTTCCTATGGCTTCATTTCAAAAAGTATTCAGCGGAGGAGAAAAATATTTGATGTTGCTTTCATTGTGAAAGGCAACACAGCATCGTATCAGTGGTTGCTCCTTCACTCACCCGCTCTGACTCTTGAGAGTGTTATGGACAAAAGGAAACATGCAGCGGACTGTCTGTAGGAAACGTTGCCACAACTTGTTTAAAACATCTTGCTGTTATGTCTACTGGGATGGCCACTTGTTCTTTACTTATTTGCTAACTTTGTTAGTGTTCCCAATAACATCAATACTCACAAAAATGTTTTGTCATTTTATTGAATTGAACGCAGGCTGTGAAGTGACAGCACCCTGAGTCGTCAGTGAGGCACGTAGATTGCCTATTGGATGTGGGAGGTATCACTCGTATTTGTTTTTGGTGTCCAAACTGTTGCACTAAACCACATGGTGTTGTTTGAGAAGAACAACGCTTGTTTATGAGACGTTACCTTCATTGGCCAAACTCATTTGTTATTTAAATTAACATTAAAGGTAAACACCATGTTTTTTTTTACATCATGTGTGTTTTATTTATGTTGGAAAGTTATTACAGTGGAACCTTGATATACGAGCTTAATTGGTTCTTGAACTGGGTTCGTAAATCGAAAAACTCGTAAAGTGAAGCAAATTTCTCCAAAATAAGTGAAGTGAAGTGAAGTATATTTATATAGCGCTTTTTCTCTAGTGACTCAAAACGCTTTACATAGTGAAACCCAATATCTAAGAAACAATGCATATATCCCTGGCGGGCCGTGCGTTTCCCACTTAGGCCTTCGGTGATGTCCGACTTCAATGATTACCTCCCAAAATACCATCATTTATGTCACCACATGACCGGTGCTGGAGAAATACTATACAGAAACACATTTACGCCCTACTGGGCATTATACAAAACGGGTTATTTTCTGGCGCATTTAAAAATCAATAAACTCGCATCAGCAATTAAAACATATCTTATTTGGTACTGTCAAAATTAAAATTGCAAAAAACGTATTAAACGTGAAAAAATAAAGAAATAAAATATCTGAACTCACATTTCATCGTCAACTAAGCTAGCTTCCGGGGTTGGCTGACATCGTCTCACAAGATGTAGTTTCTATTTAATTATCCTTCTTGAAAATGGCTGTGCAAATATATGTGTTGTCATCCCGCTGTATGTCTACATTCAACAACCTAAACGGGGCTACTGTGCATGCTCTTCCCTACTGTTGCATGCTGGGTAATGGAGTTCTTATGTTGCCTAGCTCAGTGTTTTTCAACCACTGTTGAATTATGTAATTTCACCTATTTGGGTTAAAAATATTTTTTGCAAACCAGTAATTATAATCTGCAAATGTGCCGTTGTTGAGTGTCGGTGCTGTCTAGAGCTTGGCAGAGTAACCATGTTATACTCTTCCATATCAGTAGGTGGCAGCAAGTAGCTAATTGCTTTGTAGATGTCGGGAACATGGTTTGTCATGATCACAATATGCAGACGACAGTGTGCAGGTAAAAAGGCATCTAATGCTTAAATCAAAAATAAACAAAAGGTGAGTGCCGCTAAGAAAAGGCATTGAAGCTTAGGGAAGGCTATGCAAACCGAAACTAATACTGAACTATTTGCATAAAAAACAAAACAGAATGCTGGACGACAGCAAAGACTTACAGCGTGTGGAGCAGACAGCGTCCACAAAGTACATCCGAACATGACATGACAATCAACAATGTCCCCGCAAAGAAAGATAGCGACAACTTAAATAGCCTTGATTGCTAAAACAGAACAGGTGCGGGGAATAGCACTTAAGAAAGACATGAAACTTCTACAAGAAAATACCAACAAAACAGGAAAAGCCACCGAAATAGGAGCGCAAGACAAGAACTAAAACACTACACACACGAAGACACCAAAAAACTCCAAATAAGTCACGGCATGATGTGACAGTAGTTTGAGACAAGAGCTATAGTCATGCATGGTTGGTTACGGTTCTTATTGTTATCCAACAATTGCGAGAACAATTTTTTATTGTCAGTATCAGCTGCTGAGTTTCATTTTTGTATG
>NC_084741.1:38211153-38328653 GCF_033978785.1 Entelurus aequoreus | reverse complement strand
GCAGCGCCATCCTCGGACCAAAGGGAGCTGATCGGCACCAGTTTGCCGGTCGGACCCCACATGAGATCCCTGCGCTCCATGGGGGAATGGCGGAGTGTCTCGGCTTCCATGGCGCGCAGGACCTCCCACGTTACCTCGTCAAAATTGTCCCATTTTTTTGCGGGAGAGCTCTCGTGCTGGCGACATCTGTCAAAACTGGGTCTATGGCGTGGTTTGCTCTCCCGTGGTGCAAAAGAAATGGAACGGACGTGGCGTGCAGGTAAAGACATAGTTTAATTATAACTATAAACTACAAAGTACAAACAAAAGGGTACAAACAAAAGGCGCTCACAGCGGAGGTAAAAAAAACTTCACTAGGAAAAAACAAAAGGCGCGCACAATGGCGGAGAACTATGAACTAGTGATGGGTCCGGCAACACCGATGCATCGGCGCATGCGTCGAGCTCATAGAGCGATACCCTGTGTCGGTGCGCGTATCGCTTTTAGAAAGTCACGTGACCGAACACGAGCTGTTTTGGTCACGTGACCGCTCATGAGCTGTTCTGGTCACGTGACCGCTCATGAACTGTATCGCACTGACGCCTGCGCGTCAAACTGTTTATTAGGAAGCGGCGCAATGCGTGTTGTTGACACACACCGTTAGGGCCGCTTGTTGTCACTGTCACTCAAAGTTGCATTTCAAAATTACACAGAATAAATGTGTTTATTTTGTTTAGAATTCAGATGGGTTTGATTTGGTGCGCGGCATATATTGGCTGTGCGGCGCACGGTGTGCGCGGAGGACGCTTGAGCAGTGCGCAATTGCGCAGGCGCGCACCTTAGAGGGAATGTTGCTCACAGGGCACAGAGGGGGCGTCAGTGCGATACAGTTCGCGTATCGGTCACGTGACCAAAGCAGCTCATGATCGGTCACGTGACTTTCTAAAAGCGGTACGCGCACCGACACAGGGTTTCGCTCTATGAGCTCGACGCATGCGCCGATGCATCTGTGTTGCAGGACCCATCACTACTGTTACTAGAGAAGGTACAGGAATGACGGCGTGGCGAAGTTGGTAGAGTGGCCGTGCCAGCAATCGGTTACTGGGGTTCAATCCCCACCTTCTACCATCCTAGTCATGATACATGTTCACATTATTTGACTGTATCTAAAAAAGATAAAAATATATTTCTATTTAAATGAAGATATTAAATAATCCTAAATGAAATACAATGACTTGGTTTATATTATTGTATATACTAGGTCATAAAATCAGTGTCAGTTGAGTCGGTCCATAGGTTGCCTGTAGGGATTTTTAATGTCCAGCAGATGTCAGTATTTAGTGACACAGTATCGACACAGTATCAATACAGTTTTGCAATGTGTCGAAACGCTTCATGAGGCCTCATCAACCCATCACTACTATGAACATTTAAACAAAAACTTACGTGACAAGAAACTGTGAACATGGCATGAATGTGTGATGTCGCCAGGACGAACAACAGAAACAGAAAAGCCTATATAGTGACATGAAAAGTGAAAACAGGTGCGTGACTAACTGTGAACAGGTGCATGACATGACAATGTGAAAACGTGAGACAGGTGTGTGTGAGTCCAAACGTGGAACAGGTGAAACTAATGGTTGCTATGGTGACAAACAAAACCAGGAAGTGAAACCAGGAACTAAGGAAGTGTCCAAAAAACAAAACAGCACATGGCCAAACAAAAACATGAACACAGACATGACAGATCTGTCAAAACTGGGTCTATGGCGTGGTTTGCTCTCCCGTGGTGCAAAAGAAATGGAACGGACGTGGCGTGCAGGTAAAGACATAGTTTAATTATAACTATAAACTACAAAGTACAAACAAAAGGGTACAAACAAAAGGCGCTCACAGCGGAGGTAAAAAAAACTTCACTAGGAAAAAACAAAAGGCGCGCACAATGGCGGAGAACTATGAACATTTAAACAAAAACTTACGTGACAAGAAACTGTGAACATGGCATGAATGTGTGATGTCGCCAGGACGAACAACAGAAACAGAAAAGCCTATATAGTGACATGAAAAGTGAAAACAGGTGCGTGACTAACTGTGAACAGGTGCATGACATGACAATGTGAAAACGTGAGACAGGTGTGTGTGAGTCCAAACGTGGAACAGGTGAAACTAATGGTTGCTATGGTGACAAACAAAACCAGGAAGTGAAACCAGGAACTAAGGAAGTGTCCAAAAAACAAAACAGCACATGGCCAAACAAAAACATGAACACAGACATGACAATTTTCATGTCTATTTACATTGTAGATTGTCACTGAAGGCATCAAAACTATGAATGAACACATGTGGAGTTATGTACTTAACAGTAAAAGGTGAAATAACTGAAAACATGTTTTATATTCTATATTGATTGATTGATTGATTGATTGATTATATTCTAGTTTCTTCACAAAAGCCCCCCTTTGTTTTGATTACTTTTTCGCACACTCTTGGCATTCTCTCGATGAGCTTCAAGAGGAAGTCCCCTAAAATGACTTTCACTTCACAGGTGCGCTTGAAGCTCATCGAGAGAATGCCAAGAGTGTGCAAAAGAGTAATCAGAGCAAAGGGTGGCTATTTTGAAGAAACTAGAATATAAAACATGTTTTCAGTTATTTCACCTTTTTTTGTTAAGTACATAACTACAAATGTGTTCATTCATAGTTTTGATGCCTTCTGTGACAATCTACAATGTAAATAGTCATGAAAATAAAGAAAACGCATTGAATGAGGAGAAGGTGCTTCCAAACTTTTGGCCTTTACTGTATGTTTGTGTGTGTATATATATATATATATATATATATATATATATATATATATATATATATATATATATATATATATATATATATATATATATATATATATATATATATATATACACACACACACACACACATCAGGGCAAGAAAAAAACTCAACCCAATGGGGACAACAAGAAACTTTTGGAAGTGACCCCCCCTTGGGTGACCGGTGCAATGGATGCTAGGTGGATATGATTAATAACGTGAGAGTCCAGTTCATAGTGAGGCCAGCAGTGGATCCTCTTGCATGTAGACAAGTCAGCAGCGCAGAGACATCACCAACCGATGCATAAAGCAGTGGTCCATCCCGGGTCCCAACTTGGAACACCTAGCGCCTCCTTCGTGGAAGCTGATCTGCGGGGGGCAGAGCAGAAAAGAGAGACGGCAGATTAAATTATCTAAAAAGGGTCCTATTTAAAGGCTATGGTGTATACATGAGTTTTAAGATGGCACTTAAATGCTTCTACAGAGGTAGCATCTCTTAACTGTTACCGGTAGGGCATTCCAGAGTACTGGAGCCCGAATAGAAAACGCTCTATAGCCCGCAGACTTTGTTTGGGCTCTGGGAATTACTAATAAGCCGGAGTTCTTAGAATGCAGATTTCTTGCCGGGACATATGGTACAATACAATCAGCAAGATAAGATGGAGCTAGACCGTTTAGTATTTTATACGTAAGTAGTAAAACCTTAAAGTCGCATCTTAAGTGCACAGGAAGCCAGTGCAGGTTAGCCAGTATAGGCGTAATATGATCAAACTTTCTTGACCTTGTCAAGTCTAGCAGCCGCATTTTGTACCAACTGTAATCTTTTTTTAAATGGTAGACATAGGGAGACCCGAAAATAATACGTTACAGTAATCGAGACGAGACGTAATGAACGCATGAATAATGAGCTCAGCGTGGGTGGTGGACAAAATGGGATGAATTTTAGCAATATTACGGAGATGAAAGAAGGCTGTTTTAGTAACACTCTTGATGTGTGACTCCAGCAAGACAGTAATACTTTACCAAGTCACTTTCTATACTTGTTTTGTTGTCAAATTTCCCCTCTGGGATTAATAAAGTATTTCTGATTCTGATTCTGATTCTGAAATGTTAAGGTTGTATTATTAAATAAGGGCCAGTGTGTAGCGGGACCGATAATCTACATTCTTAGGGTTAAGATGCAAAACGTTGCTGGACATCCATTGTTTGATTTCATTTAGACACACCTCCAGGTGACTACAATCTGGCGTGTTGGTCAGCTTTAGGGGCATGTAGAGTTGGGTGTCATCAGCATCACAGTGAAAGCTAACGCCATATTTGCGTATGATGTCATCTAGCAGCAGCATATAGATACTGAAGAGTGCAGGGCCAAGAACCGAACCCTGTGGAACTCCGCACGTTACCATAACATATTCCGAGGTCACAATGTTATGGGAGACACTGCATTCTGTCAGTAAGATAGGAGTTAAACCAAAAAAAGGCTAAGTCTGACATACCAATATGTGTTTTGATACGTGCTCAAAGAATGTTATGATCGACGGTATCAAAAGCAGTACTGAGATCAAGTAACAGCAACATGGATGACGCATCAGTATCCATTGTTAGCAATAGATCATTGGTCACTTTTTGCGAGGGCTGTCTCCGTAGAGTGATTTGCCATGAAACCAGATTGAAATAGTTCACAAGATTGTTAGACGCTAAGTGTTCATTTAGCTGCTGTGCAACAATTATTTCAAGGATTTTCAAGATAAAGGGAAGGTGGGACACCCGCCGGCAGTTTACCATGAGGTCAGAATCGAGGTTAGGTCTTTTGAGCAGAGGGTGAATAACGACTGTTTTTAATGCTAGGGGAACAGTACTAGAAGAAAATGATCCATCCATCCATTTTCTACCGCTTGTCTCTTTCGGGGTCGCAGGGGGTGCTCGAGCCTATCTCAGCTGCTTTCGGTCGGTGGGCGGGGTACACCCTGGACAAGTCGCCACCTCATCGCAGGGCCAACACAGATAGACAGACAACATTCACACTCACATTCACACACTAGAGCCAATTTAGTGTTGCCAATCAACCCAGGTGCATGTCTTTGGAGGTGGGAGAAAGCCATATAAGGTTCAACACCATGGCAAGATGTTCTCCCAACAAGAAAGGACTATTTTTCACTGTGAGAAGAGGCGACATCATTGCAGCAAACACCTGCTGGTGCTTCACTTCCGTTTTCAGAATAGGGTGTAGGTGCAGTGATAACATAACACTTAAATTGTTACTGTGACTGATTTAGTTAGTAAGATGATAAGTTAGTAAGATGATATAAAAGCTCAACAGAAATGAAAGACGGTCACAGGATGTCGAAAAGAGACTTTTTTTTATTGCAAACAGTTGATCCGACATCAAAACATGTCAAGACACTTTCTCAAACCAATCACACACTTTTCCGGCTTCAAAACAAAAGCGCTACACTATACATCCGGTTTTACTACATTTAGGGTTTCTCCTTGATGAGTTCTCTCCTTCATATGAGTACTTTAATATATTCGAGATATACCCGCGGTCAGCGATCTTCACAATTTAAGAAGACACTGGCGGTTTTCAATGAGAGAAAGGCTTCCATCAACGCGAAGCAAGTGTGACGTCAGGCTCTCTGCTCGCTTTTTGTCACGGACATGGTGCGACAGAATCTAAACATGAGTGCAGTCGCCAAAAGCACCAAAAATAGATGCTAGATTTATCGCCAGTGGTTTTTATGACAGACAAAAAGTGACTAAAAGGATTGGAGAAATCTCGAAAAAAAAAATCTCAACAAAGTACATTGTACAATAAGCAGCAACAATTTAAAAATAGCACAAAACGATATTATTTAAGAAACAAATATATGTTAATACACTTAACAACAGATTTGTTCTAAATGTATTTTCAATTTTTTTTTGCCTTTTTAAAGCATATATGCATCATAGCAAATCATGCGATGACGTCATATTGACGACCCCCCTCCTCGCCACAGTTATTTTGGCTATTTAGGGGAAACCCTGACAATAAACAAAAAATGTCTTACATTACAATCAAGGTTTGTCAGATATATATTTGTAATGTTATGTGATATTTGCACATTAGGAAATGCTCGTACATCAGTTAAGGAATATTGCGGTTGGGGGTGTGTGTGTGTGTGTGTGTGTGGGGGGGGGGGGGGCTGAAATATTGTGTAAATTATTTTATAACATGTTCTGGTCGAGTCCTCAATTTCAGAATGATTAACAGGCTCAAGATGACATTTTATTAATGATTAGAGAAGGTTAACACATTGTCATGCAGCAATATGAAGCCACCACCCCTGAATATGATCTGTCTAGGGTACACCTATTAATGATGAAGATGTATACCTATCTGTGATTATCGGGATTACTTTTGAGCTAGCTATGAACAAAATGCGATTAATCGCGATTAAATATTCTAATCGTTTGGCAGCCCTCGTATACAGTATATGTGTATATGTATATACTGTATGTGTATACATGTATATGTAATATGTGTGTGTGTGTGTGCGTGTGTGTGTGTGTGTGTGTGTGTGTGTGTGTGTGTGTGTGTGTGTGTGTGTGTGTGTGTGTGTGTGTGTGTGTGTGTGTGTGTGTTTGAGATAACTACTTGAGTCTGTCTTACAGATGTCAGTAAGTCCAGGTCCAATGGTAAAAAATGTTTCAGCTGTAACGGGCTGCACTGCGACACCTCTTTAGACTGTCTAGGCAACGAGCACTATTGCATCTCAGCGACTTGTAAGTGACAAACTTGCATTTAAAAAAACAAAAAAAAACATGAATTTACCTTCTTTCTCAGTGGATGTCAATGGCCAGAGAAGAACCATGAAAGGTTGTGCCTCCAAGCAAATGTGCTCCAACAATCAACACGTGTCAGCGCTCATAGGAGCAAAGGTCACCTGCTGTGATGGCGACTACTGCAACAGTGCTGGTCATGCACCAAGAGCTGGCCTTCTAATATTGCTCACACCACTGCTGTCTTTGGCGATGTTATCTTAACACAGTTCTTCTCAAATAGTATGACGAACCCCCATGGGGGGTGTGCGGTGCGATGCCAGGGATGGCACGTGTGTTCCCGGGGAAAATGTTTGATCAATATCATGCAGAAACCCGCTTCAAAACCCGCTTCGAAAAGCTGTACATTACAATACATACCCATTGTAGCCATTAATCCTGACTTCCTCATTTTGATTAAATAAATCGGCACAAATTGCTTTTATCCATTTTTGTTTTGTAGGTTAAAGAGAGTGGGGGTGTGTAAAAGGTTTTTGTCTTCATAGGGGAGGTGTAACAGAAAATAATTGAGAAGAACTGCCTTAACCCCTCTAACCAATGAGCTTCAAGAGGTAGTCACCTGAAATGGTTTTCACTTCACAAGTGTGCTTGAAGCTCATCGAGAGAATGCCAAGAGTGTGCAAAAAAACGTAATCAGAGCAAAGGGTGGCTATTTTGAAGAGACTTGAATATAAAACATGTTTTCAGTTATTTCACCTTTTTTTGTTAAGTACATAACTCCACATGTGTTCATTCATATGAACCCTAAAGAGTATCTTATTCACCATTTGATTGGCAGCAGTTAACGGGTTATGTTTAAAAGCTCATGCCAGCATTCTCCCCTGCTTGGCACTCAGCATCAGGGGTTGGAATTGGGGGTTAAATCACCAAAAATTATTCCCGGGCGCGGCGCCGCTGCTGCCCGCTGCTCCCCTCACCTCGCAGGGGGTGATCAAGGGGATGGGTCAAATGCAGAGGACACATTTCATTACACCTAGTGTGTGTGTGACAATCATTGGTACTTTAACTTAACTTTAACTTTACACATACAAACTGTAGCACACAAAAAAAGCACATTTAATTAAAAAAAACGTTATTATGGTCTTACCTTTATGTAATATATTGGGTTGGAGGCAATAACCAGGCGAGGTGATGAAATACGTCTCTTTACTGTAGACTTCAGAACAGACTCAACACACTTGACATCAGGTGCGCAACACCACGTAAATCGTTGGCCAACCAAAAAGTAACCCCAGTACGCTATAGCCAACATTAACCAGGAGATGGAAACAGACAAACATAGATCACTCTATTACATTCCACCCCTTTTAGAAATGTAGAAGTTACTCAAAAGAAATAAACAACCCAACCAAAAAATGCAGCAGCTCAATAAGAAGCCAAAAAGTGCAAAAACAATAATGTTCATGTTGGAGGAGTTGTGAATGAATGAAATATGAAATCCGTGCTGCAGTCTGCAGGTGTACCTAATGTTGTGGCCCTGCAGTCATTCACAACTCCTCCAACACGAACATTATTGTTTTTGCACTTTTTGGCTTCTTATTAAATAACTTTTTTAAATAGATTCAATCTTGCACGTGGAAAGTTTAAGTGTGGGCTTTAGTTGATATAACACTCCCGTCAGGGGGTGCATTCTACGGCGGGGGTTCATTCTCTACCACCAGGAGGCGGGATTACTGCGAGCCTCAGCCAGTGCGTCTTCCCAGCAGTTTTATGATTGCTCAGCACAAGAAATACTTTACACACATACAGTTGTTGACAAAATACACTGTACATTATATACCTCAGCTAACTAAACTATGGAAATGTATAATATAGTTCATATAGCAATACGGTGTCACTGCACAGCAGGCCAGCAGTTAGCCGAGTCCGCAATCCATGTTGAGGCTCAACGCAGTGACGTGCCTCAACTGGCTGCTGATCACCGCAAGTCTCTTCTCAGTATTTGAACGGCAAATGTGAAAATTCAGCGATTTTGAATAAAAATAATCTAAAACTGGCGAAGTTAAATGGAAAATAACTTTATAGTATAATCACTGGATACATATACCAATTTAATATATATTTTTTCTTTTTAAATTTTTTTTCTTTCCATGATGGCACGTGAGGCCCCGCCTCACCTGCCTCCAGTGATTGCATGTCACTGATATATATATATATATATATATATATATATATATATATATATATATATATATATATATATATATATATATATATATATATATATATATATATATATTATATATATATTATATATGAGGTACCATACCATACTAACTTTATTTATAAAGCCCTTTAAAAACAACCACAGTTGAAGAACAAAGGGCTGTACACCACAAAGAAATACAGGCAAAGGACAGACTAAAAAATAACATTTAAAACAGAAGTAAAATACACATTGAAAAAGCAAATAGAAATTACCCTAAAAACAATTTGTTAGATAAAAAGCAGTTAAAAAGTTAAAAACAGTTTAAAGTAGTAGTAGTAGGTAGATCACCTCGACTTGTTCATTTGAAAAGTAGCTCACCTGCGGAAAATGTGTGAGCGCCCCTGGTTTATATGTATATGCATATATATATACATACATACATATGCATACATATACAGTACATACAGTATATGCATACATATATATTTTATATATATGTATACACACACACACACATATATACATACCGGGTACATACATACATACATATATGTATGGGGAACTGCACTTTAAAAAAAAATGTTGCCTGTCGTTCACTGTCATTATGAGCAACAAGAACACACATGTCTTGTTTTTTGTTTTTTTTTAAAGACGTGTTTTTTGTTGTTGATGACATTTCTAAAATTTATAAAAAAACGCCTTCAAGATGTGGCTAATGGGAGTCACCGTAGTAGCCTTCAAAGCCATCTAAAATAACTTCAAAACCCTCTTATCAACGTTTTATTATACACACTGCAAGTGTACATATAACGTAGTAACGGACACATAGATAACATGTAATATGTTCAATATTTACTGTATTTTAGGCATGTTATGCATAACCGGAACTTATTTCCTCACCGCAATATTTTTATCACAAAAAAAAAAGTGCAGTTTCCCTTTCAGTAAAATGTTCTAAAATAATATAAATGCAAATCACAATACTTAGAATGTGTCAGGTTTTGTTCCTCTCCTTTTTATTGTGGATTTACTTTTTAACACCCCCTTGCCCCCCATGTTCCTATTTACTGACTTTCTATCAACAACTTTTTTTTTGTCATTATTCGATTGTTCCAAAAAACAGCAACAATAACTATTTCTATAACTACTACATTAAACTGATTCAAGTACACACTGCAAATACTTGACTTGCTTCCTTTTCTTCAGCAGTTCCGGTGCACGCTGAGGCCTGCTGTGTTTTCATAATCGTCAGCATCTGACAGGTCCTGTGATGAAAGACTTGTTATTGTCCAAAATATTAACCATGTCACCTATTAGGAATATGCTATTGCTACAAATACCTCAATGTAAATGTTGTCTTTAGGCAGGCTGTTACTCCACAACATAACAAAACAAAATTAATTAGCATTTAGATTGCTGAATGTTGATCATTTTTGTAAAAGAAGGTTACCTTCCAGGGGCTGGCATAAAGGGTTTGCAGAACTTTGGTCCAACTTTACATCTGGAACTACTGGGCCTGTAAGTAGATGTGACTTTACTGCAGTATAATCACAATGATAACATACTTTTCTTAACTTACAAGTTATTCAGAGCCACTTCAGACTCTTCTCTTGGCCTCCTGTATTGGAAGGTGTTGTTAATAGTTATATTCTAAAAGTTAATTAAAAACATATTTTTTGATATTTGACTGCAGGCCTCAACTTTGGCAATGTTCCAATTTCAGGCTTAAAATACTTATTAACAGTGTATACAACAACTGAAATAATTGTATCTAAATTATTTCCTTTTAATTATTGATTATTATTATTATGGTGATTGTGTTCATATTCATGATTTTGTCCTTTTTGTAATTGAATTTGTCAGTAAAACATTTTGAGCTACCTTGCTTGTGTATAACATTGCGTTGTCGAAATGTTAAATGTCATATTTGTTTTTGTCTGTGCAGTATCACGGTAAGATCCAACTAGTTTTTGCTTTGTGTATTAAGAAACTAACTTGAAATGGTGCGCAAGTTATTTTTCTAACTGGATAAAGAAAAAACATTTCCTTGACACAATTATGACTCATTCTCAGAATATAGAACAGAAACTATTTAAATGAGGCCTAATTTTAAACATATAAATCACATCTGTATTTCCTGTCTGCTCTACTAGGAACTGTGTGTGTGATCAAGTTACCATGAATTGATTAACGTGGACCGCGACTTAAACAAGTTGAAAAACCTATTGGGGTGTTACCATTTAGTGGTTAATTGTACAGAATATGTACTGTACTGTGCAATCTACTAATAAAACTTTCAATCAATCAATCAATGCACGTTACCTTGGATTAGCACTGACTGGTTGCAAATGTGTAGACTGAATCCTGAAAGTATAAAGATTTTAAACAAGATACATATTTTTTTTTAAATCACAAAATGAAGTGTCTTACCTGCGAGACATCCTGGACATCCGACTCCACACGCTAATTGTGAAAGAGTGAACACCATCAAACATTAATGTTAGTGTCACCAACGGAACCTGATCAATGCTCACCTGTCCTGGTTTTGAAGTTCTGCAATGCGTCCCCTAAAGCAGATTGAGGAGAGAAATGTTTATTTTTTGAAAGACGACATCTTCGTTACTTTTGAAAAGACTCACTTGTATTTTTTCACCATCAGCATGCAGACTCCTGAGAAGATCAGAATGGTCCCAAGCACAGCTATTGTAGGAATGATGATGTGGTCGTAGCTTTCTCTGCCTGAAAATACAGTTTTATTCTTTTAATCTACACACAGCTTTTACACATTTCAAATTGCAAAGTCAGCATACACACAAAAATGTTCAAATTCCAACATGAAATAAACATTTTCTGAGAAAACATGTCTCTAAAGCCTGTGTGTTAAAGTCAAGGCCCGCGAATGAATGATCTGTGGCCCCCGGGATGATATTTGATTAGTATTAGATCCGGCCCGCAGGCCACAGCTACCTGCTGCTGTTTGCACGCACCAATACTCCATCAGTGTTTTGGTGCTAGGAATTTTCAAAATGGGGTCCCGGGGACCCTATCAGGTCATAAAAATGGGGTCCCACAGTATATTTTTGGGGTCCCACTTTTTGAAAACAAATGATAAATGTATGCATTATCCTGTTATATCTCAAAATGGGACCCATTACCTCCCTGCTTGGCACTCAGCATCAAGGGTTGGAATTGGGGGTTAAATCACAAAAAATGATTCCCGGGCGCGGCACCGCTGCTGCTCACTGCTCCCCTCACCTCCCAGGGGGTGATCAAGGGGATGGGTCAAATGCAGAGGACACATTTCACCACACCTAGTGTGTGACAATCATTGGTACTTTAACTTTTTTTTCAACATTCTATATTGTGTTTTGGAAAAAGGTTGTCATAAACGTTACTTAATTCATAAAACACAAAAGAAAACACATTTTCATGCATATGTAAATGTATTCAATTATAAACATTCATTCACTTTCTTCTTTGCTTCATGGATCTAAACTTTACCGCTGCCGGTATTTTTTTCTATATTTTTATTGTAATATTTTCAGAATGTGTTTGTTCTGTTTTTGGCCAAAGTAAGACAAAGAAAACAATCTGAAATTGTCTTTATTTTTTAGTTTTAATGCCATGATTTTAATAGTCCGGCCCGCGTGTGCACAGATTTTCCTCCGCTAAAATAAGTTTGACACCCCTGCTCTAAAGCAAGGATATTCAAGTTGTTTGGGGGCCCACCTCTCTAAAAAGCTAAGGACCGGGGGCGGACTTGTCCCTCCACTATTGGTTCAATTTTGTCTATTTCGGAGAACCAGCGTCCTCTACAGTGGACATTTGATTTTTATTTATTTATTTTGTCAATTACAGAAGCGCTCTGCTGTTTTTAATGACCTCCTGCAAAGGTTTCTCACAGTTAAATAGCCCAAATGATAAAAAAAGATATAACTAAGGCAGGGGTGTCCAAACTCTTTCCACTGAGGGCCGTACACGGAAAAATGTAAGCATACGGTGGCCATTTTGATATTTTTCATTTTCAAACCTTAACAAAATATATGGATTTTTTTTTTTAACCTTTAGGGCTCCCGGGGACTATAAAGGGTCTCACTCATTAAACTGTTAAAAATAAGTCAAATTATTATTATTATTTTTTATTTAACGCTTACAGTAAATCTCTATATCAACTTGAGGTTGATATATAGTAAAAAAAAAAAAAAGGTTTTCTGTCAAAGACAACTTTGTTTTTTATAGTAAAACTGAAATATGCAGTATTTAGTAATTAGAGCCTTAAAAGATCAATAATGCAGGACACCATTGATTTTAATTCTTTAATATTTTTGAGTAATCACAGTGAAAAGTTAAATAAAATCCTACTAAATATATTTGGGATCCAAAAGGTCCCCCACTCATAAAGTGATATTTATTTTATTAGATTGTTTTTACTTTTAACACTTAAATTACGAGATCAACTTCAGATATATCTGTCGATTTTACGTTTGAGCTATTATTTTGTTTGTTTTATGCTCTTTTGTTGAATAAAACGTTGATGTTTTTATATGGCAACCACACAATATATGCAATATTTTTTCCACATAAAACATTTTAAAGTGATATTTTTTAACTAATAATTCATTATAACATAGATTTTTAGTCTTTTTTTTAGCAATGGCAAAAAAAAGAAAAATAAACAAAGACAAAAGAAAAAAAACAGCCTGCATGGCAGCTTTGTGTCAACATTGTAACTTTTTCTTGTTAGATTTCACCTCATTCCACTTTTTTAAAATGTTTTTTTAAATGTTTGCAATATTATCAATTTTGCAATTTTAAATGTGTTTATTCCAGTAATACCTATAAAGCGCCACTAGGTGACAGTATTTCTCTGTACACGCCTTCCTGTTTCTATTCCGTTATGTGTCTGTCTTCAAGGGGCGATTCGTTTTAGTGTATTTTTCTTTTTACTACTTATGGATGTTAAAATGTTGTTTCGAACATTACCTGTACCGTTCATAAAGTTTGAGCCCCGAACCAATCATTTGAAATGACTATAAGTCAGCAGAATACATTTTCGTATGTAAGCAATAGAAAATAAGAAAAAATACCAAATTAAATAATACAATTTAAAATAATGTTTTAAAAAGTATAGGAAATAAAATAAAAATAATACATTAATTTTAAAAAACTATAGAAAATAAGAAAGATTGTAAATGCTTCCACTCACGTTTCACAAAGAGAGTAAAAGTGTCGGAGGTGGTCCTCCTGCTGTAAAACCTGGCAGTGCAAGTGACGTCAGCGTGGTCGTCTGTGGCCTCGGGAACGATGGTCAGAATGGACTGAACCTCCCAAAAACCCAGATGAACTTCTCTGTTGATGGTGGTGACGTCGAGAGGGGTGCCCCTGCTCCACGTGAGCGTGGGCGCATGCGTGGGACACGTGTGTCTCACAGAGCAGCTGACAACGTAAGGACGGCCTTGGATGGCCGCGTTCCCGTGACTCAAAGTGGGTTTTGGAGGATCAGCTACAAATGAATCAAACATAGATGATCAATATCAATATAAACATAGGGGGACACATGGAAAACTAGTAGGATTGAACACTGTCTGCTTGTCAAAATAAATAGTGGTTTCCCCAAAAGACACCTATAAATATAAACAAGGCACACATTCTATAGGGAATAATAGTTTTATGTGCATAAAACAACGTGAGATACATATTTATGAATACATGTTAAATCACTTTTTACTTTTATTAATGACTCTTGTTGGAGCCACTCGGACTTAGCTGTGAGTTCCTTGTTGAACTCAATAGTGCTTCTCACCTTCTTTGTCAAAGTGCTGGAACTCAACTTTCTTTAGCCTCATGGTGGGCTATTTAGAAGTTGTACTCAATCCAAAAAAAAAAAAGAAAAGCACAGAAACTAGTGTGTTTGCGCAAAATGTTTTACCAAAACTGAGACGGTATACAAAAAACTGTTTTGATGTAATATTTTGTTGAAGCATACATAGCTCCAAATGTTGCGGTTTCACAACATCCCAGTTTTTTCGGACTATGTATTATTTTTTTAAAGCAGATCCTACAGTTTTTCGACATAAACATGGTTAAATGAAAGAAACATATCAATACTACAGTAGTATAGTACTGGGGGTGGGATTAAATAAATTATCTTCTTCCCACTCCCTTTCAGGCAAAACTGGACCATCCTGCTTACATGACCTTTTGCACTATATTAATTTATGTTATTATGTGTTGTCTACCTTGTACTTTTTTTTATTTATTTTTTTTATGCCATTGCCTGAAATAAATGAATAAAAAAATGAAATGAAGTATTGGCCAGTGAACCAATCAGAGCATGCTATTCAGTATGCGAGCCACTGATTGGCTCAACCTAAGGCACCATGACCATACTGGATTAAAAGAGTGTAAAGGGGACTACATTTCGTGCCTAGAGGGCTTTCATTATGTTCCATCCATCCATTTTCGGTGCAGCAGCTCATCCGAGCTGCACTCGGACCGAAGGCAGGGTACACCCTGGACAAGAAACTTTTTTTATAAGGTTGTAAAGAGGTTTTCATTTACTTATTTTTTTGTATTTTATTATTTTTTTTATTTATACTCTAGCTATTAAAATATCTATATTCATAAATAATGATTCCTACCCTTGCAGTGGTGTATAGGCTACGGTGTCTTTGCCATGAAGCTGAATGTGCCAGTCTTGTCTTATGTTGTGACATACAAAGTGTTTATACTGTAGGTATTGTACTTATTACACACCAGCTGTTTAATTGAAACGTGCATCTTAGTTGTAGTATTCATTGCTAAATTTGAAGATGTTGAATTGCTAATGCCAATCAGTGGCATGTCTATGGCAAATCCAATGTAAATTAGCATTAAGCCAGCACATTTTGGAAACGTGGAGCCTTACTGTGCGTTCCAGCGTTTTCTATCAGGCATACTCGCTTTGTTGGCATTGAAAATTGCTACATCACCTAGAGGCAGTTTGGCTCAGTGCTGCTTGACTGCTTGTTTCCTTGCCAAGTGTTTGAGCTGGTGTTTAGACTGCAATCCGACATGACGTCACAAGCAATAAAGCTATCGAAATATGGCATTGTTTGATTTTACGCCAATCAGTGCCAGGTAGTATCGACAGGTACTAAAATTTGGTCCCCATCCTTAATTACACAAAAAGGGGGTGTACAAAATTTGAGGTATTGCTGTAACCTAAAAACGTTACAATAGCCTTGTAGATTTGTGACATTTCTGACGACTTACATAGCATTTTCAAGGTCACGCAGTCTTCGTGAAAGGAGAATTGATCAGGTGTGGCCGCGTCGCCCCCGGTCCGTGCCAGTTCGATGCGAAAACAGAACGATCCGTAGTCAGAGTCCTGGATGGGAGTGATTTCCAGGCTGCAGTTACCTTGACCCAACTGTCCCAACAACCGAGTGCGACCGCGAAAGTTTTCCAGAACCTTGGTATTGTCATTGTGGTAGATGCGTTGGTCCCATTGACTTGAGCGATGCCATATCCCTCTGAGTCTAGAGGTGGGGAGGGGTTCTTTGGGATGGCTGAATGAACAGGGTAAAACCACACAGGAAGAGACCAGGGCATCAATGTTCTGCACAACGCTGGCTTTCCATTCGCCACCAAAAGCCCCATGAGACGCTGAAAGAAGATGGAAGAATTGACACATAACAGTCTTTATTGATAGGATTTAATCTCTTGAGTCCTGGAATAAATCCAAATAAATTATGTTTTCTCACTGCAGCTGAAGATCTTCATACAGTAGATGTTCTTGGTATCATTTTGATGGATTGAAGTGTTTGAGCGTTTACGTAAAGTGTTGATATCAGCCTTAAAAACGCATTGACAAACAAACTGCTAGCATGCATTAGCTAAAAACCTGCTTGAGAATTACAGTATTACCTAGCCTTGCCTTGCCTTGCCTTGCCTAGCATCCTTCATTTTCGTACTTTGGTTTTCCTTTGTAGTATTCTCCTGGTGTGTTTGTTTTTGCCACAATCGCCTTTTGTTTGCTGCCTTTTTGTGTTTTCCCTCACAATAAAGAGGAAGACTTTCTGCTGAAGGCTACCGTCTCTGCATTTTTTGGGATCCACAACACCCGCACGTAACACTAACTTTGTTTTTTAGTGAACGTTTGGCACTTCATGATGTCTTCTGAGCATAAGATCAGAGAAAGTGAAGTGTGATAGTTTATTACAAGAACTGGTTTACGTACTTGTTGGATTATATCCTCCGCCTTCTATGTTCCAGGTGAGATGCATGATTTATGATCTACAATAAACTTACAGGGAGCAGGGAAGCGAGGAAGCAGCAAACCACTCGAGGATGTAAACATAGGGACACACGGAAGTGATTAAGTCACCGCTATAAATAGTCTGTCTGCGTTAGCGCTTATAATAAAAATATCAGTAATACTTGGTTAATATTCAAGTCACAAAATGTAAATGGAGTATTGTTGGCACTTTTTGAATGGTTATTTATTTGATTAATGGGCGGAATAGAGGAGCTCCCATTGGCTCCGCTGTAAGTGGACGTTTATTTACGTTTATTTAATATTTAGAATGCATTAAAAAAAAATCCATCCATCCTCATGTCTTTCTAAATGATTGTGGATAATAGGCAAAATTCCCAAAAAAAAGGGCAGTTCCTCCTGCAAAAATTGGTGAGTCTTCATGCATTTTAAGGGCCTAATAAATGTGAACAATGTGGAAAGATAAAGAGATTAATAAAAATAAAAATAAAAATAAAAATAAAAATAAAAATAAAAATAAAAATAAAAATAAAAATAAAAATAAAAATAAAAATAAAAATAAAAATAAAAATAAAAATAAAAATAAAAATAAAAATAAAAATAAAAATAAAAATAAAAATAAAAATAAAAATAAAAATAAATAGGGCTGAAGCCATAATTATAATAAAAACAACATTAAATGTTTGTTTGGTGTTAAAGTTGATTGAGAGGTTTGAGCAAAAAAAGTTCAAAAATAAAAATGAAATCAGAATGTTTTTATGCCCTTTGAAAAAGTTAAATACTTTTATGTCCTGTTTGTCTTGGAGTTATTGTAGAATAACTTCCAGTGTGTCAAAGAATTGAACATTTTAAAATGTAACATGGAAAAAACATCTTGGGAAAAACCATGTATAATGAATTACTGTAACAAACAAAAAAAGACGGCCAAAATAGAGCAAAAATGTACTAAAAGGACAAAACAGTCAGCCTTTGTCCCCTGAGGGTTAATTCTTGCAGTTGTTGTTGTATTATTGTATTTTAGTGTGAGAGACTTCAATGTTCATTTTGCTTTAAGTTTTGACTAACGCTAAAATTCGACTTAGGAGCTTGTTCGTAACATGAGCCCCACCTAGGAACATAACCAGAGCCTTGTTGGCCCTCGTTGGGTACTAGAAAATGGAAGACATGGTTACCTGCCAACAGCACCAATAAAAACATCATTGTCCTTCCCTTCCGATGGGCTCTTGTGTATCCAGCTGCAAGAACAATAAAACACACACCACAAAACTGAAATCTATACAGTTAGACCAATTTGTATTGACTTATATGTACTCAAATCTGAGCGAAACCTTATTAATATACCGTTCAGTCTTAACCATGTCAATTATTCAATATGTTCAATAAATATTTACCTGCTAAACCTCCTGCTTATCCAGCAATTGTTACTTCTTTTCTTCCTTCAACCAAACTCTTAACTGTCAAGCTAAGATTGTTACTTCATCTTGGTCAGTGAAGCGAGAAGTAGAGATGCAAATGAACGCTGGTTTCACTTCTTGGTCCTGACATAAGGTGATTGGAAACACCTTTGATCAAAACATCAATACTTTTTCTGTGTCATTATAAAATCATATTAAACTCAAACAGTGTGTGTTAGTCTTTCTCATATATACTATCTGGTTCTGTGTATAAGCTGAAAAACTATATGAACTATAGTTTATACTTAAGTGTTGTATTTTCCAGTGTGTGTTATTATTAGTTATTGATCAGCATATTTTGATGATGTCAGCCTTAAATGGATCAGTCTTTCCAGGCTGGCATTGAAATAAACTAAATCTGATTTGGATTTGGTTCCGTTGTTTTTTCCCCCTTCTTTTAGTTTGAGGTGTACACATACTTTTAATCTGTGATTACTGTGAATGTAATATTCTAACAATTAAATGATATTTGTGTCGATATATTGGGCTCTTTTTTTTTGTTTAAGTTATGCAAGTGAATAATAACCTGCGGTTAATCATGATAATTCCAAATATAAAAAGTATGATTCATCTGAAGAAAAAAAAAATCAATTGACTTCACAAATTTTTTCTATAATTATATTATTTATTATTACTAACTGTAACCACATCTGCTTATTTAGTGCTTTAACATACTCAAATACACATTTTTCGGGGATTTGTGTTGTTAAAAACCTTGTGCATGCAAATTAGTTTGAAAAGTCCAGCAAGTCAGCAATACATTTATTTTTTAAATGCATTCTTTCAAAGCTTAAAATCTTTAAAAAAAAAAAAATGCATAGACAATTTTGTGTTATTATTCTTTCTTTTTTTTAAATGTTTTATTTTAATGTTCTATGGCTTTTTTGGGGGTCAAAAATAAGTGTTTTTTTTCATAATGGAAAAATGCAAAATATGCAATGTTTAAAAAATAAGTTGCAGTGTGGAATATTTGAGTTTGGGTACAGCCTTAAATAGATCGATAAATCATGACAGCAATTTTGATACAGTAGACACATGGACAAAAAAGATAATTTTTACAGTGCTCATTAAACTAAAATGAGATAGAACAGTGGTTCTTAAAATGTATCATCAAGTACCACCTCAGTAAACACTTGGCTCTACAAGTACCACCTTAATGACCAAAATTAAAACACAGTAGCATAATAGGCTTAAATATTTATTAAAACAAGGCAGAGGTTCTTTATCAAATATATTATATATTTATTATTTTTGTCCACTGTAACATTACACACAGTTTGAACAGTAACACTGTGTTTGAATATTTAAGTGTTTCTGTCCATATCCACCACTGAGGTAGAAGAATGGACGGACTTATTGACTTCACACAAGTCTTATATATATATATATATATATATATATATATATATATATATATATATATATATATATATATATATATATATATATATATATATATATATATATATATATGAAGTGCCTGGTCAAAACAGAAAATATATATATTAGGGCAGCCAAATGTAAAGCATTAGCTCATGTGATTAATCAGAAAAAATATATTAATCAATTAATCGTATATAATATGTGTGTATATATATATGTGTGTATATATATATATATATATATATGTATATATATATATATATATATATATATATATATACACAGTATATATAGATAACATATATAAATACATTATTAAAAAGTTCCCAATATACAGTATATATGTGTGTGTATAAATATATATATATATATATATATATATATATATATATATATATATATATATATATATATATATATATATATATATGTATATACAAGTGTATGTATGTGTATGTGTATGGTACATACATACACATACACATACATACACTTGTAAAAACTCCCAGGTGAAATTTCAGCTTCTACTCCTACTCAAATCACCTGATCAACACCAACATTGAGGACTGTAATGATTTTTTTTCTGAAAGTTAAAATTGGAAACACAATAAATTTAACAGATGTTTTAATTTCATTTATTTATTTTTCATAGAGAAGGGTTAGAACCCTACATTGATCAAGGGTTAATTTTTATTATTAAAATTCACTGAGGTCCCATACACATAAAATGGAGGCTGGGGGCCACTTTATATATATATATATATATATATATATATATATATATATATATATATATATATATATATATATATATATATATATATATATATATATATATATATATATATATATATATATATATATATATATATATATATATATATTTATTTATTTTTTAATTTTTTTTTTTTTTTTGATGGTAAAAGTAATCCAATGTGGGTCAATTCAAGATAAGCTATCCGTACAAAACATCATCATCTTATTGTGTGACAAAGCAAAAGCAAGTTATTACATTTCATTAATAATTCATTTATTTAGTTTTTAGAATATATTGAAGGCTATTTTTTTTGTAATGAGATGGGGGCCACATTTTGGACATGGCTGAATTACAACAACATACAACACTTGACATAAGCCTTTCATTTTTTAATTATTACGTATGTTTTGCATTAGTTTGTATTTCCTCGTGTATCTTGTGTACTGTACTGCCCTCTAGGATTGATACAGTTTTCAAATCTCTCAATCTAATGATCTCTTAAGTAATTCATGTAAATGAAGCAGATTATCCAAAATGTAAAGAGTGTTTTTGAGTGGTTGATTGATTGGCTGCTTGATTAACACAAGCGACAAAGCATGAATGGAAGTCCTTTAATCAGCAGTGATGAACTTGTATTGTTACAGCCATGATGAATCTCCCTCAGTCAAAACCATCTAGACGATGATGCCTTCAGGTGGACCTTAAAATGGGAAAAGGAACATCCTCCATCCTCGAGTTTAGCATTGACAAGTCAAGCCAGGTGAGCAAGGACATTTTCTGCAATACTTTTCTTTCCTAACATTGTTTTGTTGATGAATATAAACATTTTGTATTAATACGTCCTAATTGTCCTTCTCAGATCCGGTGGTGTTCCTGTCATGGGTAACCTAGCCTCCGCCGACTTCATCACTTCTAGTTCAAAGGGTCGACCTTGGAGACGGCCGAAAGAAGACCGAGTCAAACTAGAGGATTTCTTGACGCAATACGACGAGGATCTGTGGAGCGTCAAAACAAAGCAACGTCTGTCAGTGAAGAAGCTCACCTGGACTGGTGGCGTTCATTACGTTCACCTGGCTCTGCAGGAGAAGGACGCTTGTTATGCCAACGGCGGTGAAAAACTGAACCCTGCTTTTGTTGCCGATCCGTGACACGACTTCAGGTTGTTGACAGGAAAGAAAGCGTGTGTGAAACATTGAACAGGAAGGCGGCCTGCGTGGAGATCTAACACTTGTCTTTAGTCAAAATGAAAGCGAAGAAGCAAAGTTGGCTTTATATATTTATTTTAATCTAAGTTTTGTGCATTGTACGCAACTGTTGTGAGGAAATCCTCATCATCCGATAGAGGATATAATCATTTGTTTTTCAAAATGTTCATATCAAATATAGGAATTGAAACTGTACAAGCATGGGAATACTGTGGTCAAATAAATGACTTTGGAAAAATGACAATGTGTTTTATTTACATGCAGTGTATCCCTTGTATTCATGCCAAGAAAACTGTACATTTGCACCGCCACTTGCTCTTAAACACATTATAATGGGACTGTCAATCAATGTAGTTTGCGGTTACTTTGGATGGCTTCCAAAAGGTGCATTAAAGACCGACACTTTTCCCAAAATAAATAATGTAAGTCCAAAGAATCAAAACCCCTTTCTCAGAATTCAAGTGTTTCATGCAGAAACAATGTGGAAGACACAGAAAAGAGTAAAGGTTATGGTCAGAATCAGAATCAGAATCAGAAAGACTTTATTAATCCCCGAGGGGAAATGAACATTTTCAGTGTTTCAGTGTTGCAGTGTTATTTTATTTGAAAGATGCATGCAGTTACAATATGGGACATCACATATTTCCCGTTTAAAATGTCTGAAAAGGAGTAGGCAGAAGCAGAGTTGATTAAATCCTACCACTTTTCTGTTTATTAGCGATTTCTAACACTTTTCTTTGTTCACTTCCTGTACTCAATCTGTAACATACAAATACGAAATGGATAAAATGCGCAAATAATCAATAAAGTGCTCAGGAATAAACCGTTACGTAAGTTATGATTCACTTAATGACGTACAGTACAGGCCAAAAGTTTGGACACACCTTCTCCTCATTCAATGGGTTTTCTTTATTTTCATGACTATTCACATTGTAGATTGTCACTGAAGGCATCAAAACTATGAATGAACACATGTGGAGTTATGTACTTAACAAAAACAAGTGAAATAACTGAAAACATGTTTTATGTTCTAGTTTCTTCAAAATAGCCACCCTTTGCTCTGATTTCTGCTTTGCACACTCTTGGCATTCTCTCGATCAGCTTCAAGCACACCTGTGAAGTGAAAACCATTTCAGGTGACTACCTCTTGAAGCTCATCGAGAGAATGCCAAGAGTGTGAGAAAAAGTAATCAGAGCAAAGGGTGGCTACTTTGAAGAAACTGGAATATAAAACATGTTTTCAGTTATTTCACCTTTTTTTGTTAAGTACATAACTCCACATGTGTTCATTCATAGTTTTGAGGCCTTAAGTGACAATCTACAATGTAAATAGAACATTGAATATGAAGGTGTGTCCAAACTTTTGGCCTGTACTGTACATCAAATAAATAGTCTCATTTTCAATTCAATTTAATTTAATTCAATTTATTGAAAAAATGTCAAAAAATCACAAGCACACATTTTGCTCAAGCGATCAACCGTCCAAAAGGCGTGGGAAGAAGCAAGGCGTGTATTTTTGTATTTTCGATAAAAGTCAAGATGTTTATCTTATACCTGATCATATTAATACATGTTTAATGTATTTGCTTAATCTATTCCATGATTTAATTCCACATACTGACATACTGAAGGTTTAAGATGTTGTACGTGCATACAAATGTTTTAGGTACCATTTTTCCCTGAGGTTATATTTCTCCACTTCTTTTGAAAATAATCGTTTCATTCTTGGGTAGCAGGTTATAGTTTGCTTTGTACATAATTTGATCTGTTTGCAAATGCACCAAATTATTGAAATTCTATATAAATATATATTAAAAGCTTTGCGTGTTCTCTATAAGCAACATTATGTATTATCCTAACTGACCTTTTTTGTAAGACTGCTAGTAAATTAAGTGTACTTTTGTAGTTATTAGTAACTCAGATATGGTAACACTAGCAAGCAGTGGAGAATATGGAGTTTCTTTTGCGTTACATATTTAGCTTTATTAATTTTTGAAGTATTTCTTGCCACCTTATGAGTTACAGTTTATTTGATCTATTATTACACTAGTCATGTAATTTTACTCCGTCAATATCTACTCTATTTGTATTTGTCTTTGACTTTCTCTTCTATTGTTACCGAATATCATTATTTTAGTTTTACTGAGATTCAAAGGTCCGTTTTGGTCAAACCATCTTTGTAATTTGTTCATTTCTTCTGTTGTTATTTGTATTAACTTCTCTGTTATCTCTCCTGGACAATAAAGTGGTTGTATCGTCTGCAAATAGTAAAACCTTTCAGTCCTTTGAAACTTTACAAATGTCATTTGTATACAGATTGAACAACTTTGGTTTCAGTATTGATCCCTGGGGTACGCCGCAAGCATGAAATTGATAAATGAACATATGACATCACTTTATTGTTGTCGAAGACCGCGATGAGTGGGGATGGAGGAGGGGAGGGCAAAACCATGCGGACTCCACCTTCATAGTCTGCTACAAGTTTTTTCTAGAATTCAATTTTTCACCTGCTTTGTCAATGTCCTGGCACTTGCAACTTTCTTCGGCCCTATAGTGGAATACTTGCATTTGTATTCAATAAAAAAAAGTCACTGGTTTTAGCAGGAATGATACACAGGTATTGGGACAAGTTTGTTACACAAAATGTTTGGCTGTTGATAACTTGGGCCGAATATCCAAAAAACTGGTGAAGAGTTTACTGAAAACAAATCATACTAAACGTGGGCTGTGTGAAACCAAAGGTTTAACAGTATTTGGACCTTTTCCTGTGTCACAATACGTTTCATTCTATAGTTGTCATCGCATTTCCCCCCTTTGCCACTGCTTCACACACAAAAGCAAAACAGGTGTATGAGCAGATTTATGTTGGACACGTTTTATTTTGGCATTCATGAAGAATTTGAAGTCCTGCTGTGGTTATAGATATGGTTCGTAATTTGGATGACCTGTGGTGATTCATGTTGTTAAAGGGAATACTTTAATCCACAGAACACAATTGAGGAAGTCACAGTGACTAAAATAAAATGTTTTCCGTTTGTTCAAAATGGAACTGAGACCAAGAGTGTGCACGCAGTGGTGACATCATTATAATACTGCATGTGGTTAATAAAAACAATCATGGATCACACAGTACCCCGTTGAAAGTGTATATTTTAGCTCGAATCGACACAAGAAGTCTGTAAGAGGAAGATATTTTCTCTTCTATTTTATGCTCTATAGATTTTTGCAAAACAGTCATGTCCAATCCACTAAAGGTATAATTTATTAGAATCCCCCTCTACTGTAGATGATGTAATATTTTGTTTCCAAAATCTATGAACTGAGACAAGTGAAACAGAAAGGTGAAGATGGTCTGCACTGTGGTTGTGTTGACTGCGCAATAGTCATCCTTCACACTTGGGGGGTTGTGCTGGCTGTCACAGGAAGTATCTGACACTTTATTTGCAAGTCACATCACAAGAGGACATGATGGATATTGTCTATAGCACTTATTTATTTGTCTTTCTTTCATGCAAAGGTATGGTCTCGTTATTTATGTCTTCTTTTGTTTCTCCACAATTGACAAAAATGAGCATTTGCGTTTTGAGTTTCAGTGGTGTGTGATGACGCATCTCCCTGGACCATTGACTTGCCATCTTCAGTCCGAGGACTCCCTGGATCTTGTGTGGTCATTCCGTGCTCATTCAACTTTCCAAGTCCAAGAACGCCAGTCAGGGAATTCACTGGGCTTTGGTACAATGAAGGAAATCACCTGGTGTACCACTCTGCTGGAAAAGCAGTATTACGGGAGTACAACGGTCGAACGGAGATGTTGGGTGACGTAGGAGCCAAGAACTGCTCCTTAAATATTGACCCTCTTCGACAAAGCGACAAAGGGCCTTTTCATTTCAGGATCGAAATGCAAGACTTTCAAATGTTTTCTTACACTGGCAACACTGTTTCCATCCAAATGATACGTAAGTAAGCATGTTTGTTTTACTTTTTGATTTGCGTTCAAATCATATTGTGCAGTAAAGTGGGTATTACAAAAAGCAGGGTTTTCCGTTCCAAAAAAGAAAGGTAAGTCAAACTCACAGTTACCATGGTAACTGACTCTGTGAACTTAACAAATCCTTGAGTTATTTTTTATGCCTCCTGATAAACATGAAGCAGGCTGTCAGACATGATGTGGCTGTTACTTTTTAACCAGTAGATTTTAAACCAAAATAATTCCTGAATATTTATGTATGTTGGGAGAGGATTTTGATGACATGGTTTGTTAGGTATATAACCATCAATATATAAGATAAATATTGTTAGTAAATTTAAAAAAAAAATCCTTTATTTTAGATATTTAATAGTATTTGGATTTTTTTGGAGTAAAAATAAACTTTTAACAAACACAACATACACTCAGTCCTCAGTTCCCAAATGTTTACTGAGTGCTGTTAAAAGGAAAGGCCATGTAACACAGTGGTGAACATGCCCTTTCCCAACTACTTTGGCACGTGTTGCAGCCATGAAATTCTAAGTTAATTATTATTTGCAAAAAAAAAAAAAAAGTTTATGAGTTTGAACATAAAATATCTTGTCTTTGTAGTGCATTCAATTGAATATGGGTTGAAAAGGATTTGTAAATCATTGTATTCCGTTTATATTTACATCTAACACAATTTCCCAACTCATATGGAAATGGGGTTTGTATATATACACACACACACACACACACACACACACACACACACACACACACACACACACACACACACATATATATATATATATATATATATATATATACACAGTATATATATATATATATATATATATATATATATATATATATATATATATATATATATATATATATATATATATATATATATATATATATATATATACTGTGTATATATATATATATATATATATATATATATATATATATATATATATATATATATATATATATATATATATATATATATATATATATATATATATATATATATATATATATATATATATATATATATATATCAGTGCGGTGCGGTGAGGTTAATGTCTGGTGAGGCACTGCATCATCACAGTCAGATTTACAAACATATGAACCCTAAATAGTATCTTATTCACCATGTGATTGGCAGCAGTTAACGGGTTATGTTTAAAAGCTCATACCAGCATTCTTTACACAACTGTAGCACACAAAAAAGCACATTTAATAAAAAAAACATTATTATGGTCTTACCTTTCTTGCTGGACATCCACACAGCCAGGCTTTGCGTGTTTACCACGCCGTTTGAAAAGAACGGGTCTTCTGTCCCGAAGTCAAAAGCAAACCTTTTAGCTCCGGCGTTGGTCTACCTTTCATTATTACCTCCTGCTTCCATTGAAAGTCCAGCTTAGAAAACTGTTTTATTTTACATATGTAATCCTCCATGTTTTTAATAAAAGTCCAGGCGAGAGGAAATAAACAATCGCTTGCAAACTTTTTTTTTTTTTTTTTAATTTTTCTTCTGAGGCCGAGGAATGATCTCTGGGATCACTACCTTCCTCTACCACCAGGAGGCCGGATTACTGCGAGCCTCAACCAGTACGTCTTTTGCAGCAGATTTATGAATGCTCAGCACAAGAAATACGTTACACACATACAGTTGTTGACAAAATACAATGTACATTATATACCTCAGCTAACTAAACTATGCCATAGTTTAGTTAGCTGATATAATTCATATAGCAATACAGTCTCACTGCACAGCAGCTCAGCAGTTAGCCGAGTCATTGTGCACAATCCATGTTGAGGCACAAATCAGTGACGTGCCTCAACTGGCTGCTGATCACCGCACCGTCTCTTCTCAGTATTTGAACGGAAAATGTGAAAATAAAAATAAAAATAATCTAAAACTGGTGAAGTTAAATGGAAAATAACTTTAGTATAATCACTGGATACATATAACAATTTAATTTTTTTTTTTTCTTTTTACATTTTTTTTCTTTCCATGATGGCAGGTGAGGCCCCGCCTCCCCTGCCTCTAGTGACTGCACGCCACTGATATATATATATATATATATATATATATATATATATATATATATATATATATATATATATATATATATATATATATATACATATATATACACACACACACACACACACACACACACACACACACACATATATATATATATATATATATATATACATATACAGAATATATATATACTCTATGATTTCAAATATTTAATCTTTCTTGGTCATAGTAAATATAACTAATATGTGACATACATACAATAATATATATATATATATATATATATATATATATATATATATATATATATATATATATATATATATATATATATATATATATATATATATATATATATATATATAGTTGTACACGTTGGCTCCAATGACACTAGAATGAGACAGTCAGAGATTACAAAGAGAAACATAGCCAGGACTTGTGATCTCGCCAGAAAGATGTCCAGGCATCGAGTAATTGTCTCTGGCCCCCTGCCTGCGAGAGGCAATGATGAGAGATATAGCAGATTAGTCTCGCTTAACAAGTGGTTGGCTAGCTACTGTAGGACGCAGGGACTAACGTTTATTGATAACTGGCCCTCTTTCTGGGGCAAACCAGGCTTGCTGATGAGAGACGGCCTTCACCCTAACCAGGAAGGCGCCATCATCCTGTCTAGAAACATAGACTACTATTTAAGTCTCACTTGACTGACTACACTAGAGCAAGCCCGGTCACAGGCAATTACAATGTCTGTTAGTCCGGGTGAGGAGTCAGTTAAGCTAGAACTAGCCAGCGCCAGGCTGGATAATACATGTACGCATAGCAATTCTCTTAGAATAATACACAATTCACATAATGTTTTTTCTGTTGTGTCTGTGTCAGAGGTGGACATGCATTCTACTGAGGTGGCAAATTATGATATGTCCAGTCTATTGCAGCACCAAGCAAACAATCGGAAAATTCCCGTCATATCAATTCCTAGATATGGTCGAAACTATTTAAAGTGCACTACGCATAATAAACGCAACATTGTTAATATTGCCACTACGGATAATCTTAACAAAAACTCGTCAAAACAGCCCAATACCTATAATATGGGCTTTTTAAACATAAGATCATTGTCTCCCAAGGCGTTATTGGTTAATGAGGTCATTAGAGACAACAATCTTAACGTCATTGGTCTTAGCGAAACCTGGCTCAAACCGGACGAATTTTTTGCGCTCAATGAGGCATCTCCTCCTAACTATACGAATGCGCATGTTGCCCGCCCTCTTAAAAGGGGAGGGGGTGTCGCACTAATATACAATGAAAATTTCAACCTTACCCCTAACCTAAATAATAAATATAAATCGTTTGAGGTGCTTACTATGAGGTCTGTCACACCGCTACCTCTCGACCTGGCTGTTATCTACCGCCCCCCTGGGCCCTATTCGGACTTTATCAGGGAATTCTCAGAGTTCGTTGCTGATCTAGTGACGCACGCCGACAATATAATCATAATGGGGGACTTTAATATCCATATGAATACCCCATCGGACCCTCAGTGCGTGGCGCTCCAAACCATAATTGATAGCTGTGGTCTTACACAAATAATACATGAACCCACGCATCGCAACGGTAATACAATAGATCTAGTGCTTGTCAGGGGTGTCACCACCTCCAAAGTTATGATACTTCCATATACTAAAGTAATGTCCGATCATTACCTTATAAAATTTGAAGTTTTGACTCTTTGTCAACAAGCTAATAATAATAATAACTGCTATAGCGGCCGCAACATTAATGCTGCCACAACGATGACTCTTGCTGACCTACTGCCTTCGGTAATAGCACCATTCCCAAATTATGTCGGCTCTATTGATAAACTCACTAACAACTTTGACGATGCCTTGCGCGAAATTATTGATAGTATAGCACCGCTAAAGCAAAAAAGGGCCCCTAAAAGGCGCACCCCATGGTTTACAGAAGAAATTAGAGCTCATAAATTATCATGTAGAAAACTGGAACGCAAATGGCGCGCGACTAAACTTGAGGTTTTCCATCAAGCATGGAGTGATAGTTTAATAACTTATAAACGCATGCTTACCTTAGCTAAAGCTAAATACTACTCAAATCTCATCCGCCTCAACAAAAACGATCCTAAATTTCTGTTTAGTACAGTAGCATCGCTAACCCAACAAGGGACTCCTCCCAGTAGCTCCACCCACTCGGCAGATGATTTTATGAATTTCTTTAATAAGAAAATTGAACTCATTAGAAAGGAGATTAAAGACAACGCATCCCAGCTACAACTGGGCTCTATTAACACAAATACGACTGTATATACGACGGACACTGCCCTCCAAAATAGTCTCTCTATTTTTGATGAAATAACATTAGAGGAATTATTACAGCGTGTAAGTGGGATAAAACAAACAACATGTTTACTTGACCCACTTCCTGGGAAACTTATCAAGGAACTGTTTGTATTATTAGGTCCATCAGTGTTAAATATTATAAACTTATCACTTTCCTCCGGCACTGTTCCCCTAGCATTCAAAAAAGCGGTTATTCATCCTCTGCTCAAAAGACCTAACCTCGATCCTGACCTCATGGTAAACTACCGACCGGTCTCCCACCTTCCGTTTATTTCCAAAATTCTCGAAAAAACTGTTGCACAGCAGCTAAATGAACACTTAGTGACTAACAATCTCTGTGAACCTTTTCAATCCGGTTTCAGGGCAAATCACTCTACGGAGACAGCCCTCGCAAAAATGACTAATGATCTATTGCTAACGATGGATTCTGATGCGTCATCTATGTTGCTGCTTCTTGATCTTAGCGCCGCTTTCGATACCGTCGATCATAATATTTTATTAGAGCGTATCAAAACACGTATTGGTATGTCAGACTTAGCCTTGTCTTGGTTTAACTCTTATCTTACTGACAGGATGCAGTGCGTCTCCCATAACAATGTGACCTCGGACTATGTCAAGGTAACGTGCGGAGTTCCCCAGGGTTCGGTTCTTGGCCCTGCACTCTTTAGTATTTACATGCTGCCGCTGGGTGACATCATACGCAAGTACGGTGTTAGCTTTCACTGTTATGCTGATGACACTCAACTCTACATGCCCCTAAAGCTGACCAACACGCCGGACTGTAGTCAGCTGGAGGCGTGTCTTAATGAAATTAAACAATGGATGTCCGCTAACTTTTTGCAACTCAACGCTAAGAAAACGGAAATGCTGATTATCGGTCCTGCTAGACACCAACATCTATTTAATAATACCACCTTAACATTTGACAACCAAACAATTAAACAAGGAGACTCGGTAAAGAATCTGGGTATTATCTTCGACCCAACTCTCTCGTTTGAGTCACACATTAAGAGTGTTACTAAAACGGCCTTCTTTCATCTCCGTAATATCGCTAAAATTCGTTCCATCTTGTCCACTAGCGACGCTGAGATCATTATTCATGCGTTCGTTACGTCTCGTCTCGATTACTGTAACGTATTATTTTCGGGCCTCCCTATGTCTAGCATTAAAAGATTACAGTTGGTACAAAATGCGGCTGCAAGGCTTTTGACAAAAACAAGAAAGTTTGATCATATTACGCCTATACTGGCTCACTTGCACTGGCTTCCTGTGCACTTAAGATGCGACTTTAAGGTTTTACTACTTACGTATAAAATATTACACGGTTTAGCTCCAGCCTATCTCGCCGATTGTATTGTACCATATGTCCCGACAAGAAATCTGCGTTCAAAGAACTCCGGCTTATTAGTGATTCCCAGAGCCAAAAAAAAGTCTGCGGGCTATAGAGCGTTTTCTATTCGGGCTCCAGTACTCTGGAATGCCCTCCCGGTAACAGTTAGAGATGCTACCTCAGTAGAAGCATTCAAGTCCCATCTTAAAACTCATTTGTATAATCTAGCCTTTAAATAGACCCCCCCTTTTTTTAGACCAGTTGATCTGCCGTTTCTTTTCTTCTCTCCTCTTCTCCCCTGTCCCTTGCGAGGGGGAGTTGCATAGGTCCGGTGGCCATGGATGAAGTGCTGGCTGTCCAGAGCCGGGACCCCGGGTGGACCACTAGCCTGTGCATCGGTTGGGGACATCTCTGCGCTGCTGACCCATCTCCGCTCGGGATGGTTTCCTGTTGGCCCCGCTGTGGACTGGACTCCCGCTGATGTGTTGGATCCACTGTGGACTGGACTTTCACAATGTTATGTCAGACCCACTCGACATCCGTTGCTTTCGGTCTCCCCTAGAGGGGGGGGGTTACCCACATATGCGGTCCTCTCCAAGGTTTCTCATAGTCATTCACCGACGTCCCACTGGGGTGAGTTTTTCCTTGCCCGTATGTGGGCTCTGTACCGAGGATGTCGTTGTGGCTTGTACAGCCCTTTGAGACACTTGTGATTTAGGGCTATATAAATAAACATTGATTGATTGATGATTGATATATATATATATATATATATATATATATATATATATATATATATATATATATATATATATATATATATATATATATATATATATATATATATATATATACATACATATGTATATATGTTAGGGCTGGCAGGGTGTTAATTTTAATCAGATTAATCAAACTCTTGAATTGTGAATAATCATGATTAATAACAATTTATTACTTGCTTCTATAGTTAAAATGTGCTTAAGAAAATACCCCAATATTTGGACACAAATGCAATTGTATTGTCAGAATGTCATTCAGGAATGTTTTTTTTTTTTTTTAAACATTTTACTCACTGAAAGTCATTGATTTGCTGAAAACATGGTGACAGTATAGTTTAAGATTTAAGTGCACATTTTGAAAGTAATTGCAATAATATAGCAAATAAGGTATACATAGTAAACGCACTCATAAACAACTTAACATTGTGCACCATTTATATCTGCATTTATACTCTTCTTTCAACCAGTTGTTTAAACAAACAAGCTCGTTTCCCTTTTTTAGATGACAGCGCTGATCTTTTTATTTGGTACAATGTGACCCCAAGTACAAACGTTTGGAGTTGTGACTCCTTTTAGATGTCTAATGGTCTCCAGCAAGCAAAATGAATCCAGCATCAGCCAGAAGTTGCAACATGTTGCTCTTGTTGGTGTAGTACAGTTAGTGTGTCCTTTTTGGCATGACTTCTTCTTGTCAGACTTTGTCTTCACTGATGTCAGGTGGCTTATATTCGCCGGCTGTCCCTTTTGCAAATGCATGTGTGGTGCTTTTGTTGACAACATTGACGACAGTGCTTGCCCTCCTCTGTCGATGTAGTGCTAATGTTTGTCGCTGCAAGACAAACAAATTACAAATTAATTCCAAGCGAAATTGGCAAAGTTGAAATAACTGAAAACATGTTTTATATTTTAGTTTCTTCAAAATAGTCACCCTTTGCTCTGATTACTGCTTTGCACACTCTTGGCATTCTCTCGATGAGCTTCAAGCACACCTGTGAAGGGAAAACCATTTCAGGTGACTACCTCTTGAAGCGCATCGAGAGAATCCCAAGAGTGTGCGAAAAAGTAATCAGAGCAAAGGGTGGCTATTTTGAAGAAACTAGAATATAAAACTTGTTTTCAGTTATTTCACCTTTTTTTGTTAAGTACATAACTCCACATGTGTTCATTCATAGTTTTGATGCCTTCAGTGACAATAGTCATGAAAATAAAGAGAACACATTGAATATGAAGGTGTGTCCAAACTTTTGGCCTGTACTGTACATCAAATAAATAGTCTAATTTTCAATTCAATTGAATTCAATTTATTGGAAAAATTTCAAAAAAATCACCAACGGGTGAAATATATATATATATATATATATATATATATATATATATATATATATATATATATATATATATATATATATATATATATATATATATATATATATATATATATATATATATATATATATATATATATACAAACAAACGTTTATATATATATATATATATATATATATATATATATATATATATATATATATATATATATATATATATATATATATATATATATATATATATATATATATATATATATATATATATATATAGGAAGTGCCTGGTCAAAACAGAAACTATATATTTTAGAGCAGCCAAATCTAATTCATTAACCCATGTGATTAATCAGAAAAAATATATTAATCAATGAATCATATATAAAGACTGATTATTTACAGAATAAGGTGCATGCTTTTTTACCCTTAATGTGGATGTTTACCCAAAAGGCAGTGTGGGTTGTTAATACATCAGTGAGTCAAACTGTTATCAATTTGTGAGCAAATTAATAATGTGCATTCAAGTAAAACATTATAAAAAAAAAGTATTTTTATGTCAAAAATTGTTTTTGTGTCAAAATATCGGGGTATTTTTTTTGTTAATATATACTCGGCATGCAAGTAATTTACTGTGATTAATCACAATTATTCAAAAATGCCAATTGTGATTTTTCTAATTATAAAAAATGAATTGCAGCAGCATTAATAGAAATATAGGCACTCAACAATATTTACTCTGCATTTGCATTGCCTTTACATTTAAAATATCATTAAAACAAATAAGAGATATTATTTTCAGATGCCTCCATGTGCATTTTTTCACCGGTAGGATTGCACCTACATTAAAATGAGATTTTATTCCAGATCATTCCTCCACTTTTTAACTCCTATTATTTATATGCTATAGTCCTTAGGCGAGATGTTTTAAAGTACATTATATTTACACTACTGTCTTTTCAGTTAAAACATGATGTCCTATTTAAGTTGCTGGTATTGTACTGAACTGTAAGCCCCTTTCCAATGTTTAATCACATTAACTTCCATTTCTTGTTCTATGGTTATCGTCACACGTGTCCTCTGTCAACACTGGTGCCCTTCTGTGGTAGCATTACATAAAACATCAAAAAGTAAAACACATTCTTGTGGAGTTTATCTATTAATGAGCTACACTCTCACTTATTTCAGATGTTACGTTTTAAGTTATATTACAGGAATAATATATTTTTTTAAACACCATTGAAGTCTAAATCCTAGTGGTGATAACATGAATAAAGTGTCTGCATTAGAACACTTATTTTATGATGTTGTCATTTGATGGAAGTTATGAATCAAATTAAGAATTCAATGTTTTTCCAGGTGACCTAAGACCTGTCAGTATGACTGTGAAGGAAGAAACGGACAATAACAACATGATTGCATCCTGTTCTGTCACACACTCATGCCCCGCATCTCCCCCGGTCTTCTCCTGGAGTCACTCTGGACAACAACAATATGGAGCACAAGTGTTGACCAATGGTCAATGGAAAGCTACTTCCACCTTGACTTTTACTCCCCATGCAAACAACAAGGACAAGCATGTGGAATGTTCTGTGACATACAAGGGAGGACAGCAACAGAAAGAATCCCGCCCCCTAAACATCAAATGTAAGTATAATTGCTTGGCTGCAGCATCCAGTGAATTTTTTTTTTTTAACACTAAGACTGTATCATTGTAGTCTGATTAATAATCATAGATTCCTGATTATCACGATTATTATGCAATAATTAATTTTTGTAAGTAATTTCATAAAATCCCAATCACTCCTCAGAGATTTTGATGCGTTATGTCAGAAATAACAGTAATCAAGTTGTAATGACATTACAACATGATAAATATAAACAAAACGTGAAATTATTGTTAAATAAAAAATAGTAGGTGTATTATTAATATAAGACTCAAATTTACCTTATTGATCTCTCAGTGGAAAATTATACTCAAGTGTTTTTGTCACCACCTTTCATCCAAGCATTTAAAAGACTTTAGCCACGGACGGGACGGCGTGGCTGTGCCAGCAATCGGAGGGTTGCTGGTTACTGGGGTTCAATTCCCACCTTCTACCATCCTAGTCACGTCCGTTGTGTCCTTGGGCAAGACACTTCACCCTTGCTCCTGATGGGTGCTGGTTAGCGCCTTGCATGGCAGCTCCCTCCATCAGTGTGTGAACGTGTGTGTGAATGGGTGAATGTGGAAATACTGTCAAAGCGCTTTGAGTACCTTGAAGGTAGAAAAGCGCTATACAAGTATAACCCATTTATCATTTATTTATTTATTATAACATTGTGTTATTAAACACCTAAACCTACACCTGCGTTAAAATAAGGATTATTGAGTATGATAATTCTAACCAAATGGCTTTTACATCAAGTGTTCTTTTGTGGAGTGGTGTTCTTAGACCTATTCCTTTAGCATGGTTTATTCCAGTGACGTGCAGACAGGGGAGGCAGGTGAGGCGGGGCCTCACGTGCCATCATGGAAAGAAAAAAAAATGTAAAAAGAAAAAAAAATAATTAAATTGTTATATGTATCCAGTGATTATACTATAAAGTTATTTTCCATTTAACTTCACCAGTTTTAGATTATTTTTATTCAAAATCGCTGAATATTCACATTTACCGTTCAAATATTGAGATGAGACTTGCGGTGAGTCACCAGCCAGTTGAGGCACGTCACTGAGTTGAGCCTCACCATGGATTGCGCAATGACTCGGCTAACTGCTGGCCTGCTGTGCAGTGAGACCGTATTGCTATATGAATTATATTATACATTTCCATAGTTTAGTTAGCTGAGGTATATAATGTACAGTGTATTTTGTCAATAACTGTATGTGTGTAAAGTATTTCTTGTGCTGAGCAATCATAAAACGGCTGCAAAAGACGCACATTGTGAGGCTCGCAGTAATCCCGCCTCCTGGTGGTAGAGGGCGGTAGTGTTCCCAGAGATCATTCTTGCGACTACTCGGCTGCAGAAGAAGTGACAACAAGCAGCAACAGTTAGCAGCGATCGTTTATTGTTTCCTCTTGCCTGGACTATTAACATAGAGGATTATATATCTAAAATAAAACAGTTTTCTAAACTGGACTTTCAATCGAAGCAAGAGGTAATAATTAAAGGATCATCTCCATCGAGACAGAGAGACTTTTAAAACTGAAGAAAGATAAGGAAGACTTCTATAAACAAGTTATCGATGCTTTTGTTCAAAAGGAGCTGCGCATGGACTTCATTTATAAGTAAAGGTAAGACCATAATAAAGTTTTTTTTTAAATTAAATGTGCTTTTTTGTGTGCTACAGTTTGTACGTGTAAAGTTAAAGTTAAGTTAAAGTACCAATGATTGTCACACACACTAGGTGTGGTGAAATGTGTCCTCTGCATTTGACCCATCCCCTTGCTCACCCCCTAGGACAGACCTGGGCATTGTACGGCCCGCGGGCCGCATCCGGCCCTTTGCGCATCCCTGTCCGGCCCGCGTGAGGCCAATCATAAATTACAAAATAAATTTAAAAAAGTATCTATGTCGAGTGTGCAATACAACAGTGCTGCTTTTGTTTTGAAAAGCGTTATTTGTATTACTTCCGTGTGGACGTATGCGCGTGTGCGATTGTGAGTGAATTGAACGGCGCAATTACAAATTACAAAATAAAGTTTAAAAAACATCTATGTCGTGCGCGCAATACAACTGTGCTGCTTTTATTTTGAAATGTGTTATTTATGCCGTATGTCCGGAGGGAACCTGTGAGGGAAGGTGCATAGAGACAAGTGATGAGACGCTAAAAAAAGAAAAGTTGATGAGGAATGGCGTGTTTCCAACAAGAGATGGACTGCCAAGTATTTCTTTACATAAATTAATGGTAAAGCCGTGTGCTTAATGTGTGGTACACAGGTTGCTGTGTTTAAATATCATTTTAATCGCCACTACACGAAGAAACACGAGGGAAAATACCGGGATGTGTCTGATGAAGCGCGCGCAAGGGAGGCTGATGCGTTGATGGTAAAACTGCAAACCTAACAAGGACTTTGTGCCATATTTCACACCCCCAGAGATGCAGCCGTCAGGACAAGTTTCGTCATTTCTCACAAAAGCGCCAGAAAAAGTAAGGCGTTTTCTGACGGAGAGTTTATTAAGGAGTGCTTATTGGACTTTGTTGCGCTGATAATGCCCGGAGACAGGACTGTTTTTCGCTAACTTTGGATGAGAGCTCTGATGCAGTCAATTAAAGAGACAACCACAGGTAATGACTTGTTCACAGAGGTAAATGCGTGTTGGGACAAGCTGGCAGGTGTGACAATCCAATCCACTTTATTTATATAGCACATTTAAATAACAAAATGTTTCCAAAGTGCTGCACAACAATATTACAAACAATATTCAAATATTATCCTTAGCTCCACCAATGACTGAATAAAAAGAAAAAAACAATTACATATAAAACCAATATAAAAAACAATATAGAATAGATATGATTAAAAACTATTTTTAACAACAGATGGTTGTCCAAATCTGATGGGGAAAAATGTTGGATAATGCAGGATAAAGTGACCTTAAAAAGCAATCTGCTTTTGTATAAAGTTAAGTTAGGTTAAATGAAATTATTATTATTATTAATTATTATCATCATTATTATTTATCTTATGGTATATCAAAAATAATATTGAGCAAAATTTAATTGAAATATTGTCGTGTGGCCCTCCAGCAGTGCTCGGGTTGCTTATGCGGCCCCCGGTGAAAATTAATTGCCCACCCCTGCCCTAGGAGGTGAGGGGAGCAGTGGGCAGTAGCGGCGCCGCGCCGGGGAATAATTTTCGGTGATTTAACCCCCAATTCCAACCCTTGATGCTGAGTGCCAAGCAGGGAAGAATGCTGGTATGAGCTTTTAAACATAACCCGTTAACTGCTGCCAATCAAATGGTGAATAAGATACTCTTTAGGGTTCATATGTTTGTAAATCTGACTGTGATGAAGTCAGTGCCTCACCAGCCATGAACCTCACCGCACGTCACTGGTTTATTCATTAATCCATTTAGTGTATGTGCATGCATATGCACTCAATACAAATACAAACACAACTCGGGACGTAGCGATATAAAAAATTCACGTCACAGTTATTCTGACCAAAATTATAATTATTATTACCATATTGTTAAATGTGCTCAAAAAGTATGTATAACACTGAAATCATTTAACCAAATTTTAGTTTAAATAAACAACCAATGCACACACACAATATATACTTTCCTTGGCAGTTATGTTATTATTGGAGTTTTTAACTATGTCCATCTTCTTCTGTTTTAATTGTAAAGGTTTTAGAGTGTTAAATACGAAAGGTTAAACTGATGTTGTTTGTAATGAGGAAAGGTCTATAAAATCCGCTACATCTCCCTGATACCGAAGTACATGTCAAACTACTTCCTTAACGTAAATGACCGCCATAACCACAACTAATACTTTCTGATCTCTCTCTCTGTGTCCACTACCTGCTGTACATATCCTACCAAGTCTGTCCTACACTGTTCCAATGTCCATTTCTCTGATGATGCAATTGTTGATGACTGAAGTGTTGATACCAACCAATCCTAAACCTCCCCCCGCCCCCCCCGCCCCCCTCCATATCCAACACCCCGGATTGTAAATAATGTAAATAATTCAATGTATATACTCTGATGATTATCTTGTGTGATGACTGTATTATGAAAATAGTATATATCTGTATCATGAATCAATTTAAGTGGACCCCGACTTAAACAAGTTGAAAAACGTATTCGGGTGTTAGTTACCATTTAGTGGTCAATTGTATGGAATATGTACTTCACTGTGCAATCTACTAATAAAAGTTTCAATCAATCAATCAAAGGGGTCTTGTTAGCATTTAAGCTAGCTAGCGATTAGCGTCCAAGAAATGAGCGGTATCAAAGCGAGTTTTTCCAAATGGATTGTGCTCCTTATGTTACTCACTTAAGAGGCGTAATACTCCGCGCACAAGCTTAAAAGGCCAACTTTGCGTGTTCTATCAATCAATCATCAATCAATCAAAGTTTATTTATATAGCCCTTAATCACAAGTGTCTCAAAGGGCTGCACAAGCCACAATGACATCCTCGGCTCAGATCCCCCATCGGGGCGAGAAAAAACTCAACCCAATGGGATGACAATGAGAACTCCAGGTTGTTTTCTTTGTTTTACTTTGGCCAAAAATAGAACAAGCACATTCTGAAAAATGTACAAATCACAAATAATCCTCTGGACAAAACACTTCAAGTTGGTTGAAAATTCTGAGGAAATTAGTGCAGCTTCAAAAACACAATGAGCTTGGACTTCGTCTCAGTGTATCAACAAAGCCAGGATTAAACTTTAAGTCACAGTCTTTCTGGGATTGAACAAAAAACACAACATGTAAACTATTATAATTATAAAATACCTCCTTTGGCATGTCCACGTATCAATCCAGTGCTAACTCAACAAACCGTAAGAAACGGAGGTAAAAACTATTCAAAAGGGTTGTTCACTTTGCTCGTGTTTGACAGAGACATTTTGGGGCAACAAGGGTTCCAAATGACCATGTGTTTGAAGCAGAAGACATAAAACGGCAGGTTTTAAGTTTCATGTGGGTCGAAGAGGAAGAGCCACAGTCACCCTTTATTGTGTACATCTTGCTTGGCCCCGGTATAAACCGTTTGCTTGCCTAACAGAATTGCTACTGTGACATCCAGTGGACACATTTAAAACAGCAGTTTCTTTCATTAATAAAAAAAGCAGTTCATTTTAATACTTGGCAAACTCATCAAGCGGGCTGGATAAAACCTTTACGTTTGACACACCTGGTTTAAAGTATACATCCATCCATCCATCCATTTTCTACCGCTTGTCCCTTTTGAGGTCGCAGGGGGTGCTGGAGCCTATCTCAGCTGCATTCGGGTGACAAGTCGCCACCTCATCACAGGGCCAACACAGACAGACAGACAACATTCACACTCACATTCACACACTAGGGCCAATTTAGTGTTGCCAATCAACCTATCCCCAGGTGCATGTCTTTGGAGGTGGGAGGAAGCCGGAGTACCCGGAGGGAACCCACGCAGTCACGGGGAGAACATGAAAGTATATTGCACGATTATTCTAAGTGTGTCATGATAATATTTTGTGATTAATCAAACGAGTTAACTGGTTAATTTTGACAGCCCCCATTGTTACACATTTTTGTTCTGGCTTCGTCAACAAAAGAAACATTAACCACATACATTTTGATTAGACAGTCGATGCGCACCTTTGAGCGCCGCTCAGAGACAAATTGGAGAAGATGACGCTGATTGTCCAAAATGTGCGGGGAAGTTGTGGGAATTAGACAAAGTTGCGTGGTTGCGCATATTTCACTGGGATTGGGTAAATTGTGTTATGTTTCAGGAGGGAGTGAGACGGCACAGAACCACAAGGGGGCAATATTGCTCTACGTATTTATTATATATATTAATAAATATATATAATAACAAACAATACTATGTATATAAACTAAAAAAGAGAATGGAATGTGACTAATCCAAAACGGGTGTGTGGTGTGAGACTATGTTACTTACAATTACTTGTTGAGTGTTTACCCTGAGTGTTGAGTGAGGAAGCGGACAAGTCCAAAGGGGATAGGCAGAAAAAGGTCCGTGAGACAAGCGGGAGGTCCGTGGGGCTGAGAGAGGCATCAAGAGGTCCATGTCCAAAGCGGGGGTCAAGGATCGAGGGAGGCAGTCCAAAGTCCAAAGAGGGAGTCGAGGCACACAGCTCGATCACGGAAGACACGGGAAGCACAGCGGGAAGACACAAGGGAGATCAGGCACGGGAACTGGGAAGACACGGAGAGAGATCAAGTATGGGGGAGGGAAGACAGACACGGGATGCTTACTACGATAACAGATGATTACGTTCTCGCGCCAGATAGCAGGTTCAGCAGGCTTTTGAAGGAAGGACCTCTCATTAGCACCAGGTGCGTAGATTGCCGGTGAATGATTGCAGCTGCCCTGCAATGTGCCCTGGCCGTGACAAATTGTTGCGTATGGCCGAGATCGCAACATCGAGAATTCCTGGAGGGATTTGTTCGCACTAGTTTTAAGTAAGGCAATGGGGAGAATTGAGACAGTAAAAGTGTTGTTTCGATCAGCTGTCTGTGTGTTTCATTTCAGATGCACCTGTGGATGTCAAAGTTGAATACAAAGTGGACGTCAAGGAGGGAGAGGACGTGCGCCTGAAATGCAGCTGTGACGCGAACCCTCCTGCCAACAGCTACGAGTGGCACGACGACCTGGGTGCTCGCCTGTACAGAGGGCCCTCCTTCAATCTGCTTAATGTGTCCAGACACACAGGCGTCCTTTACTGTACTGCCATCAACATCATGGGGAAAACTCAATCAGGGCCATTGCAGCTTGATGTGGCATGTACGTACAGTACAGCAGTGTTTTTCAACATTTTTTGAGCCGAGGCACATTCTTTTCATTGAAAAAATCCTGAGGCACACCACAAGCAGAAATCATTAAAAAACTAAACTCAGTAACCGATATTGACAGTAAAAAGTCATTCTTGCAATTGTTGGATATGAATTTAAACCATAACCAACCATGCATCACTATAGCTCTTGGCTCAAAGTACTGTCATGACCTGTCACATCACGCTGTGACTTATTTGAAGTTTTTTGGTGTTTTCCTGTGTGTAGTGTTTTAGTTCTTGTCTTTGGTGTTTTTTTTCCTGTTTTGTTGGTATTTTTCTGTTGCAGTTTCATGTCTTCCTTGAGAGCTATTCTCCGCACCTGCTTTGTTTTATCAATCAAGACTATCTAAGTTGTGCGGACGCTATCCTTCTAAGTGGGGACATTGTTGATTGTCATGTCATGTACGGATGTACTTTGTGGACGCCGTCTGCTGCTCCGCACGCTGTAAGTCTTTGCTGTCATCCAGCATTTTGTGTTTTGTTTACTGTGCAGCCAGTTCAGTTTTAGTTTCGTTTTGCATAGCCTTCCCTAAGCTTCAATGCCTTTTTTTTAGCGGCACTCGCCTTTTGTTTATTTTTGGTTTAAGCATTAGATACCTTTTTACCTGCACACTGCCTCTCGCTGTGGTCTGCATATTGTGATGACGACAAACCATGTTCCTGACATCTACAAAGCAATTAGCCACTTGCGCTGTACAGACACTCAACAACGGCACATTAATTGCGGATTATAACTACTGGTGTGCAAAAAATATTTTTAACCCAATTAGGTGAAATTACATCACCTAACATCACACAATAGTGTGCCGCGGCACAGTGGTTGAAAAACACAGCAGTACATAAACACGTTCGATGATAAATATGGGCTGGTTGTAAAAACCTTTCCTTTTTTTATAGATTCCCCTGATATTAAAGCGTCTTCCTGTTCCTCAGAGCGAAATATGGTCAAGTGTGTGTGCATTGCAGAGTCCAACCCCCCCAGCAGTGTCCACTTTCTGCTTCCCAACGGCACCGCTCTACCAGAACCCGAAGTAGAGATACAAAAGCCACTTACCAACGCGACTCTGCAGACACTTTTGCCTTCCTTTGGCTTGGTCTACTGTGTGGTGAAGAACAGAGTAGGCAGTGCGAGCGTCAACATCACTTTAGCTGGTAAACAGTTTGGAAGAACATTTGGTTTGAATTATGAGTAGGATCCACAATGTTTCACATTATTGTCTGTTTTTTTTGGTTTTTTTTACAGGAAAAATGCCAGATCTTTATATTTATATTATCAGTGCAGCTGGAGCAGTTGGGGTGATGATGGTGATAATTGTCATAATAGTGATGGCAAAAAAATGGTAAGTTATGGCTAGAGCTGCAGCTATGGAATATTTAAGTACTCGAGTATTCTATCGAATATCTCGATCAATTAATCAAGTAATCAAATGAATCATATTTTTGCTTAATTAACGTTTAATTATACATGTTAAGATGTGCCCTCAATTATTGCGTTTGGCCTAATTGACTGTTATTTCCTAAACGCCTGTTTTCATAATTGAAGGCTGACACGCACAGCTGAAATGCGTCCGTGGTTGATTGTGCCAATGTGTGTGTACTAATAAAAATAGGTGCGCTCACAGCCCTATGTGCTGTGTGGAGTGACCGCATAACATTCTACAGAGACTATAGTGGGTGAAGGTGCAAGCTATCTAAATAGCATGTGGTTGCATGACTTGAATAACTTTGCACGACTACTTTCGCGTGGTTACTAATGAAAGGCTAATTGAACACGACAGCTCGGGTTGCGTTGTTAGTTTTCAACACCTTTTGGCGGCATTTGAGGACTTTGCGGGAGTGAGAGAACACATCCTGGTTATCATAATGAATAACATTTATTTTACTGACACAACTTTTGCGTTTACTTTTGATAATAGATGACTTACCTCGCCTATGGACGTCCCTCAATCAGATGCTTTCTCGACAGGTGCTACAGCATCAAACTTGTGCAAATGCGAGCTCCACTTTGCAATGTTTGCATACAACTGCGTTTTCCTTCGATTTTAGTGTGAAGTGTTCCCACACCTTAGACAACTTTTGTCGCTTCTTAATTCCCTCATTTTGCCATGGCTCTTGTCCACTGCTTTCTGCGGCGTCTGCCATTGCGAGTTATGTCGGCGAAAACGTTTTATAAACTCCAGCGTATTTTAAAAGAGCGGTGTTGTGCAGTGCAGGGGGCGTATGATCTGACGCAAACACGCTGTGCAACACCCAAACAGTCCGTGCGAAACGTGAGCTGACTGCTGTTTATTAAACGAGGCAAAATGCCGTAAAAAAAAATTAACGACGCCTCGAGGCAGCGTCGTTTCTCAAATATATTTTGGAAGAGAATTACTAGAGGAATCGTTTCAGCTCTAGTTACGGCCAAAAAGTGATGTAATTTATATCTGAAGCGACATTTTCTGGAATATCCATCCATCCATCCATTTTCTACCGCTTATTCCCTTCGGGGTCGCGGGGGGTGCTGGAGCCTATCTCAGCTACAATCGGGCGGAAGGCGGGGTGCCCCCTGGACAAGTCGCCACCTCATCGCAGGGCCAACATAGTTAGACAGACAACATTCACACTCACATTCACACACTAGGGCCACTTTTTAGGGTTTGCCAATCAATCTATCCCCAGGTGCATGTCTTTGGAGGTGGGAGGAAGCCGGAGTACACAGAGGGAACCCACGCAGTCACGGGGAGGACATGCAAACTCCACACAGAAAGATCCAGAGAGGCAAAGTTCAAAACATACTTCACCTCAGTGAGCAGCAGTCCTTTCTCTCCCTCTCTGTATCTCCTCACTCTGAATCGTTCTGTTACGTGCTTCGTTTTTCTCGTGTTTTCCCTGTCTAAGTATTTGATGGGCTGGTTAGTGGACATTCTGTATCAAAAAAATTAATAAAATAAAACAGTACCGTAAAGCATATAAAAAGCATTGTCGGTAAAAAAATTTAAGATGCCCAACCAGCGTAAAATACATTTTTTTATGGCACAAACCAGTCGTTTCTCTCCCTCTCCGTATCTCCTCACTCGTTTGTTGTTTTTCCGTATCACTGAATCGTTCTGTTACGTGCTTCGTTTTTCTCGTTTTTACCTGTCTCAATATTTGATTGGCTGGTTTAGTGGACATTCTGTATCAAAAAAATTAATAAAATAAAATAAACAGTACAGTAAAGCAGTGGTCCCCAACCACCGGTCCGGGGATCGGTACCGGTCCGTGACTCATTTACTACCGGGCCGCAGAGAAACATTAAATAATTTATAAACGACTGCATTTTCTCCGACTTAACTTTCGCCTGTCCCACTAGACACACCAATAAGCTTGTTAATAGATGTACAATACCACTACTCATAGGAAGTTGCCATTTGTTATATTTATTATAACTTTGTACATTAATGAACATATAAAATATAAATGTGACAGATTGTAGCCAAAGGCTGATTTCCATCTGCATCTCATTGCAAAGAAACAAGCCCAGGGCTCCCACTAATTCAGCGTTATAGTGAGTTGTATTTTTCATGCACTTATTTTTGCTGTATTTATCTGCCACAAGTGGAAAGCCGGTCCTTGAAATTAATGCCTATATTAAACCGGTCCGTGGTGCAAAAAAGGTTGAGGACCACTGCTGTAAAGCATTTAAAAGCATTGCCGGTAAAAAAATTTAAGATACCCAATCAGCGCAAAATAAAACATTTTATGGCACAAACCAGTCCTTTCTCTCCCTCTCTGTATCTCCTCACTCGTTTGTTGTTTTTTACGTATCGCTGAATCATTCTGTTACGTGCTTCGTTTTTGTCGTTTTTTCCCTGTCTCAGTATTTACAGTCACAATAGGCCTGGAATGCAAAGATATGATTGGCTGGTTAGGGGACATTCTGTATCAAAAAAAATTATAAAATAAAATAAACAGTACCGCAAAGCATTGCCGGTAAAATTTAAAATGCCCAATCAGCGCAAAATAAATGTTTTATGGCACAAACCAGCATCGTAACGTTGCGCTTCAAATATTGCCAATTTTTTTGTGGCTATTCTTTATTTTTTATTTTTTTTAAGCATATTCTAAAATGTATTGGACCTAAATTACCGTACAGGTTCACATGTAAAAGAGTACCCATCCTGGCAGTGTTATGGAGTTCCTCAATGACTTACTTTTTTTTCCCACTAGTGGGCGAACAAGCAACATATCTGCTACGGAGGCCCAGAAAACTGTGGCTCCCCTTCAAACTGTCACAAAAGGAGCAAGGTAGAAATGCTTTCAGTGTCATTCTTTGTTACATCTTGTGATGATTTTAACATTTTCTGCAACTCTCAAAGCCAATGTGTGTGTCTCTGAATGTTCGTTCTCGTCTTAGGAAAAAGGCGTCGTGCTGTCAGACAAGCATGTACAGTGATCATACCTATGGAAACTTGGGAGAGGTGTGAACATGTTATAGGATGTAGAAACGCTGTCTGTTATTTTGATCATTGTGCAGCAAATGAACTAACATTTTCCTCACAGGTTAAGTGGACTGCAGACTGCAATGCAATTTACGCCAACCTGTAAAATGGACCCTTGAGTATGATGTCATTATTATCATTAAAACATTATTTTGTGCAAATATATTATTTTTGTCTTACGTTCCCAATTAAAGGGGAACTTATTTACCTCTATATACCTATTTTTGTGTATTTGAAATCTGCATAAGTGACGAAAAGGTGAAATCAAACCATACAGGCATGGCAGGGATTTTTATAAAACAACCTTGTCTTCCTTCATACTTCCTCCAAACGAGCAGTTTGGACATTGTCCTAATTTGTGACGTTTTTCCGAATTGTGACATCAGCGGATATCGCCATATATGGTAATAATTTACCCAAAGTGCGTTGCACGACTCCGCCATTGTAGTTCCTTCTTTTCTTCTATCCTCGTGTTGTGGGGCAGATTGGCTCCTACATGCACATGCTGTTGCCATTACTAATACAAAGCAGCGTATAGTTCTCACTTATATATGTCAGTAGATTTGCCATGGAAGCGCTAAAAACTACAACATGGCTGACGGGGAAAAGTCGCGGTCTAAGTGGAATCACGTAAATAAAACCGCCCACAAAACGGCGCATCCTGAAGAGACGGTCAGAAAGTGACTGGAAAACAACTATGCAACATTTGGACCAAAGAATCATCATTTCATGTTATGTAGACCACAAGGAAGTGTTTTAAATGTAGGAATAATTAATAATAATACAAGGCAATTGTTTGCATGATTTTATTATACGAGATATCAGTCGCGGGTCACCGGGGCCCCCTTCTGGAGCCAGGCACGATGGCGAGCACCTGGTGGCCGGGCACAGCCCGAAGAGGCAACATGGTTCACCCCTCCAATGGGCTCACCACTCATGGGAGGGGCCATAGAGGTCGGGTGCGTTGTGAGCTGGGCGGAAGCCGAAGGCAGGGCACTTGGCGGTCCGATCCTCGGCTACATAAGCTACCTCTTGGGACGTGGAATGTCACCTCGCTGGGGGGGAAGGAGCCTGAGCTAGTGCGCGAGGTGGAGATAGTCGGACTCACTTTGATGCACAGCAAGGGCTCTGGAACCAGTTCCCTCGAGAGGGGCTGGACTCTCTTCCACACTGCCGTTGCACTCAGTGAGAGGCGATGGGCTGGGGTAGCAATTCTTGTTGCCCCCTGGATTAAAGCCTGCACGTTGGAGTGCAACCCAGTGGACGAGAGGGTAGCTTCCCTCCGCCTTCGGGTGGGGGGGACGGGTCCTGACTGTTGTTTGTGCTTACGCACCAAACAGCAGTTCAGAGTACCCACCCTTTTTGGATACACTCGAGGGAATATATCCAAGTCCTACTGGGGGACTTCAACGCTCATGTTGGCAACGACAGTGAAACCTGGAGAGGCGTGATTGGGAAGAATGGCCGCCCGGATCTGAACCGGAGTGGTGTTTTGTTATTGGACTTTTGTGCTCGTCACAGATTGTCCATAACAAACACCATGTTCAAACATAAGGGTGTCCATATGTGCACTTGGCACCAGGACACCCTAGGCCGCAGTTCCATGATCGACTTTGTAGTTGTGTCATCGGATTTGCGACACTCGGGTGAAGAGAGGGGTGGAGCTTAATACCGATCACCACCTGGTGGTGAGTTGGCTGCGATGGTGGGGGAGGATGCCGGACAGACCTGGCAGGCCCAAACGCATTGTGAGGGTCTGCTGGGAACGTCTGGCAGAGTCTCCTGTCAGAGAGAGTTTCAATTCCCACCTCCGGAACTACTTTGAACATGTCACGAGGGAGGTGCTGGACATTGAGTCCGAGTGGACCATGTTCCGCACCTCTATTGTCGAGGCGGCTGATTGGAGCTGAGGCCGCAAGGTAGTTGGTGACTGTCGTGGCGGTAATCCTAGAACCCGTTGGTGGACACCGGCGGTGAGGGATGCCGTCAAGCTGAAGAAGGAGTCCTATCATGTTCTTTTGGCTCATAGGGCTCCGGAGGCAGCGGACAGGTACCGACAGGCCAAGCGGTGTGCAGCTTCAGCGATCGCGGAGGCAAAAACTCGGACATGGGAGGAGTTCGGGGAAGCCATGGAAAACGACTTCCGGACGGAAGTGGCTGGGGAGAGGGAAGTCTGGGCTTACCTGCTTAGGCTACTGCCCCCGCGACCCGACCTCGGATAAGCGGAAGAAGATGGATGGATGGATGGATGGATGGATGGATGGATGGATATTATGCTCCTTCCAGTGCTGTTGTTTTTAGTTTTAGTTTGTATACAATCAAAATTCAGCTAGCTTATGTTGCCATGCTGTACTAAATCTGCCAGAGGCCTTCAGAATCAACAATGCTGGCGTCTGTGCGATGTAAGCGATCGGGGACATACAGTTGATAGACAGTTGCGATAGCCAATCAGATCACGAGTTGTTGTCAGTAAGGCCTTCGAGATGGCCTCACGTTGAACGTGATGTTTACGCGTCCTGTGATTGGATACTCATCGGGACCGTTAGCGGATGAATTTGAGAAGAGACAGTTGCGATAGTCAATCAGATCACAAGTTGTTGACAGTAGTCTGTCCAAGTGGCCTGATGTTAACAAGACTGTGATTGGATACTCACTTGTCATTCCAAAGTGAGTATCCATTTACAAGTTTCAATTTAGCAGGAAGCGGGAAGTGTTGCGCCGTAGCCAGACCGGGACAGCAGAGAAGGAGAACAAAATGTTGATTAGGTGGCAGATATATATTTGCAAGGCCATTTTCAAGAAGGATATTTAAAAATAAACTACATCTTGTGAGACCATGTCGGCCAACCCCGAAAGCTAGCTCAGCTGTTCTGCCGATGAAATGGGGAACGGCGTTGAATAGGTCCTACTAATTGTGAGTTCAAATATTTAATTTTTTCACTTTTAATATGTTTTTTGCAAGTTTAATTTTGACAGTTCAAGGTAAGATATGTTTTAATTGCTGATGCATTTTATTACATTTTCAAATGCGCTAGAAAATAACCTGTTTTGTATACTGTTGATGTGATCCAATGTGTTTCTGTATAGTATTTCTCCAGCAACGGTCATGTGGGGATATCAATTATGGTTTTTTGAGAGGTAATCTTTGAAGTCGGACATCACTGAAGGCCTAAGTGGGAAACGCACATCCCGCCACTGGGTCATCATCATCATCATCATCATTTATTTTTATTCCTTTCATGAAAATGCATATTTACAAGCCACGTACAGTTCAAACTTTCATTCTTCTTTGTTTCTTATACATTTCCATGATCAGAAAGGAACAGATGCAAGAGTATTTATCTGCCCCCTTTTTTAAAACAAATTATTTTAGATGACTTTATCACTGTTCCCTCCACCAACACCCGAACTCCAACATACTTTTTAATTTTTGTTTAAGAATTTTTTTGATTCTGATATTATTATGGGTGGAGATCTAAATTTAATAATAAATCCAAATATTGATGAAACTGGTAAGATTGTTAAACCCAAGAAATCAGTTTTTACTCTTATGAAATTAATGCAAACTCTTAACCTAATAGATATTTGGAGAACCTTAAAGGCCTACTGAAATGAATTTTTTTTATTTAAACGGGGATAGCAGATCCATTCTATGTGTCATACTTGATCATTTCGCGATATTGCCATATTTTTGCTGAAAGGATTTAGTAGAGAACATCGACGATAAAGTTCGCAACTTTTGGTCACTGATAAAAAAAAGCCTTGCCTGTAACGGAAGTACAGGCAAGGCTTGTGCTGCTCACATTTCCCTATTGTTTACACCAGCAGCGAGAGAGATTCGGACAGAGAAAGCGACTATTACCCCATTAATTTGAGCGAGGATGAAAGATTTGTGGATGAGGTAAGTGAGAGTGAAGGACTATAGTGCAGTGCAGGACGTATCTTTTTTCGCTCTGACCGTAATTTAGGTACAAGGGTTCATTGGATTCCACAATTTCTCCTTTTTCTATTGTGGATCACGGATTTGTATTTTAAACCACCTCGGGTACTATATCCTCTTGAAAATGAGAGTCGAGAACGCGAAATGGACATTCACAGTGACTTTTATATCCTCGACAATACATCGGCGAAACACTTTAGCTACGGAGCTAACGTGATAGCATCGGGCTCAAATGCAGATATAAACAAAAGAAATAAACCCCTGACTGGAAAAATAGACAAAAAATCAACAATACTATTAAACCCTGGACATGTAACTACACGGTTAATGCTTTCCAGCTTGGCGAAGATTAACAATGCTGTTGCTAACGACGCCATTGAAGCTAACTTAGCAACCGGACCTCACAGAGCTATGATAAAAACATTAGCGCTCCACCTACGCCAGCCAGCCCTCATCTGCTCATCAACACCCGTGGTGGACAAAGGACAAAGGACTTTACCCGATCATCCGTGGGGTCGGCGGCTAGCGTCGGCTAGCGCGTCTGCTATCCAAGTCAAAGTCCTCCTGGTTGTGTTGCTACAGCCAGCCGCTAATACACCGACCCCACCTACAACTTTCTTCTTTGCAGTCTTCATTGTTCATTAAACAAATTGCAAAAGATTCACCAACACAGATGTCCAGAATACTGTGGAATTTTTAGATGAAAACAGAGCTTTTTTGTATTGGATTCAAAGGTGTACCAATACTTCCGTTTAACTAGTGACGTCACTCGCATACGTCATCATACAAAGACGTTTTCAACCGGAAGTTTAGTGGGAAATTTAAAATTGCACTTTATAAGTTAACCCGGCCGTATTGGCATGTGTTGCAATGTTAAGATTTCATCATTGATATATAAACTATCAGACTGCGTGGTCGGTAGTAGTGGGTTTCAGTAGGCCTTTAAATCCATATGAGAAAGATTTCACTTTCTATTCAAACAGACATCAGTCATTTTCAAGAATTGATATGTTCTTTGTTCCTAAGGCAATTGTAGAAAACGTGCAGGCTAAAATTCACCCAATAATTATTTCTGATCATAGTCCAATTCAAATCGACGTAAGCTTTCCTCCTGTCGCTTTCCAATTCAAACAATGGAAAATTAATATTTCCTTATTAGATAGTGAGGAAAATAAATTACAAATTAAATAATTTATTTCAGATTTTATTAAAAATAACCAGGATTCTGTCTCTGACATCTCCACAATATGGGAAGCACTTAAATGTTGTGTAAGAGGAGAACTTATTAGGATTGCAAGCTTTAAGAATAAAAAACAACGTGCTGAAGAAAATGAATTTTTGAATGGAATCAAACAATTGCAGGACACATTGTCCAAACAGTATAACCAGGAAACATGGATCAAACTTTGCAAACAAATAATGGAATATGATAATATAATAAAGCAGAAGGTTGAATATAAAATTAATAGGGCAAAATTAAAGTTTCATGAATACGGCGAGGAAGCTGGAAAGCTCCTTGCGTTAAGATTAAAGAAGCAGATGACTAGAAATCATATATCTAATATTAAACTTTCAGATGGTAGTATTTCTGTTGATCCCAAGCAAATCAATGAAATGTTTAGAACATTTTATACAAATTTATATAAGCCTGAGAAAGATTGTAGCATAGAGACTATGCAATCATATTTAAACGCAATACAACTGCCATCCTTATCAGAGCATGACAACAAAATCACTGGAGGAACCTATACAATTAATGGAAATTCAAAAAGCTATAAATTAATTTGCAAAAAATAAATCTTCTGGCCCTAATGGCTACAATACAGAATTGTATCAAATATTCAGTGAATATTTGTCTCCTCTATTATTACAAATGTACCAATCTTCATTTAATAAACAATTGTTTTCTCCAACCTTCAATTTTTCTCAAATCTCATTGATACATAAAAAAGATAAAGACCCATTGAATTGCAGTAATTATCGTCCTTTATCCCTAGCCAATATGGAAGATAAAATCTTGGCAAAAATCTTAGCCACACGATTATCAAATGTAATAGGAAAATTAATTCATAATGACCAAACTGGCTTCATGGTAGGTCGACAATCTTCAGACAATACAAGGAAATTGTTCAATGTTATTTACTATGCTAGAAGTCTCCCTTATCCCACAGCAGTATGTACTGTTGATGCGGGGAATGCATTTGACCGCATAAACTGGTAATGTTTTGCACATTACGAAAATTTGGATTTGGAGATAGTTTTATACAATGGATTAAGATGCTTTATACAAGACCCATGGCATCAGTCAAAACCAGTAATCATATTTCAGAACCTTTTTCGTTAAAAAGAGGAGTAAAACAGGGATGTCCTGCATCTGGATTATTATTTAATTTGGTTATTGAACCCTTAGCTGCAAAAATAAGAAGTGAAAATAATATTCATGGTATAAAAATTGGCTCTCAGTATAATAAGCTATCAATGTATTGTGACGACATAATTCTCTACCTGTCACATGTTAACTCCTCTCTTCACTATATCAATAATGTCATCACTGAATATGGCTGTTTATCAGGGTATAAAGTCAATTGGGACAAATGTGAAATATTACCACTTAAACACTGTAAGAAATCACAGGTTCAGAACTCCAAAATTAAATGGAAAGAGGCATACATCATATATCTAGGACTACATATTACACCAAACCTTTATGCAAGTAGAGATCTAAATCTTAAACATTAAAAAAATAAGATAGAATCCAAAATGGAACGCTGGTCACGTCTCCAAATATCACTTTGGGGTCGGGTGAACATTGTAAAAATGAGTATGCTGCCAGCAGTTAATTATATACTGAAAATTATGCCTGTCCTAATTAATAAAAGTTGGTTTAAGAAAATACATACAATAATATCACATTTTATATGGTGTGGAAAGAAGGCCAGATGTTCATACTTAAGGTTGTTTTGTACACAAGATAAAGGAGGACTACTATTACCAAATTTCTTACATTATGATATCTCCTTCGATTGTGAACAAGCAAGCCACTTATTCCATTTTTCTGCAGATAAGGACTGGATCAACATAGAAAAAAATATGTTAATGAATTTGGACATTGATGTGGGGAGATTATATTATATTAAAAAAATACCTAATGAATTGAGGCAGAGCCCAATAGAAGCCACCTTTAACATTCTAAAACTGTGCCAGAAAATACTAGGAATCAACCCAATGACATCTGTAAAACCGCTTTGGTACAATCCTAATATTATCATTAATAAAAATGTGGTTAAATGGACAACATGGAAAGACAGTAGTATTACTAAACCTCATCATATTATTAACAAAAACTCTTTTAAACCGTTCAATGATTTAGTTGATCAATATAATGTACCCAGAAATCATTTTTTACATTTTATCTCTTTAAAACACGCTGTAAATAAATGCATATCCTCTGAAAGTATGTCCTTAAATAGCCATGAACTGGAAGATGCACTTTTTAATCAAGATACAATTAAGAAATTAATTAAACTATTTTATGGAAGAATAAATTAACACCACACTAGAAATGCAAATGATGCATGTGTTTGGAAATGGATGATGGACTTAGACATTTTAGATGAAAGAGACATATCATGGAATGATATTTGGAAAAATGCCAATAAGCCCTTTAGAAGCATTAAAGATAAGCTGACTCAATTTAAGATATTGAATAGATTGTATTTTACATCTTCTCAGCTGTTTAAAATTGGTGTAGTAGATAGCAAGTTATGTATGAAGTGTCGGGCAGCTGAGGGAACTCTTGTTTATTTATTGTGGGAATGTCAGAGAATAAAAGAGTTATGGTTGAAAACAACAAAAGAAGCAATCACATTCCTAAATATAAACATCCCAATGACACTGCAAACTTGTATTCTTGGGGATCTACATCAATTTAGTAACGTGTCATCAAAGAGTAAAAATGCTTTTCTTTCAATATGCATAATAACAAAAAGGGTAATATTTAAAAAATGGATAGATGTTGATAGTCCAACTCATAAAATGGGACCCGTTTCCTCCCTGCTTGGCACTCAGCATCAAGGGTTGGAGTTGGGGGTTAAATCACCAAAATGATTCCCGGGTGCGGCGCCGCTGCTGCCCACTGCTCCCTAAGGGGATGGACACCACATCTAGTGTGTGTGTGACAATCATTGGTACTTCAATCTTTAATCTTTAATACTGACTGGTACACACAAGCTATGGAGATGATATCAGTAGAACAAACTGCATTTAGTTTAGACAATAATGAGTCATATATTGGAATATGGGATTCATTATTTAAATTTGTTTCAACTATTAAATCAACCAAAATATGACTTATTATATCTTTGTGGAAAATATTGGACACAGTGTGTTGTAAAGCTTATGAGATGTGATGCAAGTGTAAGCCACTGTGACACTATTGTTCATTTCTAATTTTTATTATTTTGTATTAATGTTTTTAATGATAATATCAATGAGGGATTTTTAATCACTGCTATTTTGAAATTGTTACTAATATTGATGCGGTTGTCGATAATGTTCATTTTTGTTTCAATACATTTGGATTGTTCCATGTCAGGTGTGTGTGTCCTCAATTGCTCTCAATTGCTCTGTTTATTATTGTTCTTAGTGTTGCTGGGACGGGTTTGGGTTTGGAATTGTATTGCATTGTTGTGGTGTTGTTGTGTATTGTTTTGTTGATTGATTAATAAATTCATTAAAAAAGAAAAAGAAAAAAAAGAAAAGAAAAAAATCAGTTTGATATAATGCCAGTTGTCTCTTTTTGTAACTGTTTTTAAATTCAAAAATATTCTTGCAACTTTTTAAGTCTTTCTTCAGAGAATTCCATGCTTTCACACCAGCAACAGACAAGCACATTTGTTTCAAATTTGTTAGCGCTCTTGGATGTTTAAAATCATACGGCCTTCTGTGATTCTCATCTTCAGATGTGAACACGAATAACTTTTGTAAGTCCTTCTGAAGAACTTTATTTCTATCTTTAAACATCACTAATAGGGTATGCAATTCTATAATGTCTTTTAGTTTTAATAATCCTGCCTTAATGAAGAGTGGATTTGTGTGGTCTCTATATCCTACTTTAAAAAGAACACAAATTGCTCTTTTCTGTAAAAGAAATAAAGGCATTATGTCTGTTGGGTCTGACTAACCCAACTCGCAGTTCTGTCAGACTTTTATCCAGTCTGTGGAACCATTGGCGAGCAATATTGTGGAGTGTTTTTTTTTTAATACAAGTTTGATTTATTTTATATATATTTTTCTGCTTGTATTTCTTTTATTTGTTTTTAGCATTGTAGTATGGTTTTCTTCTGTGATATGGATCCCCTATAATTTTAATAATATTTATTCTTCGATGGTGGCGGATTTTTCTTCTTCGTTGGCAGCGACTATTTATTTTTCATTGTTCGGCAGCTATTTCTTGTAGTCAAGCATTGAAACTAGGAATGGCAATGAAAAAATTTGAACGATTCCAATCGGAATGTTAGCCAGGTTGCCATCGATGCTTGATGCTCGATGCCCAGCCCTAATGCAGACTATCAAACAATCACATTCACTCTTTTTTTTAGCTGTGTCAGCTCGTTGCTAACCCCACTGTTACTTACGCTTTATAATCACTGCCGAGTAACATTCTCTTGTCTTACTATTTTCTTTCTTGGCCATTATACTCAATTGTTTAATCCAAATAACCACAACAATCCAAATAAGTCTCGGGGTCAAGGAAGCTGCAATAATCGAGTTTCATATCACAAAGTGAAACATTGGTGAGTGCAGCCAAGCGGGGTTAGGCGGAGTTTGATAAAACTGACTCAGTGTGAGCACATTCTGAGTCACTTCACTTTTTCAAAATACAAGCATTCCACTGAATGTCAAGTTCTAGTCAGAGACATGAACAAAACATAGGTTATTGAGGGTAGCACCACCCTTTGGCGAAAACAAAAACATAAAATCACTTTTCATGTTGTATGGTAGTGTCTTTTCTTTCCTAGCAAACCCCTAATTACATCAAAGAGTTATAGGGAAACTTTTTATTCATTTCATGATTTTGTCTTCTTTTCATTTATTCATTCTCCTACTTGCAACCCCTGTTGTTAAATGAAATCTTGAATGTGTTATTTTAGTCCATGTTTTTGTCAACCACAAACTCCTAGTCAGCTACTACATGGTCCATAAAGTATTTTTAAATCCAGTTTTTGACTTTAATTATCCAGTTGGTCCTTAAATAAATATATTTACGCATCAATATTTTTTCATCTGAAGTAAAGAAAGGAGCAGAAGTGTGCTCACAACACAGGAAGTAAGTTGGCAAACCTACTACATTGTGCAAGACAAGAAAGACAAGAAGATGACTCCCAATATTGCTTCTTTTCTTCCTATAAACTCATAACTTTCCACTTTTGACGGTTTTACAGACCCCAACAACTGCAGACTAAGCTTGTTTGTGGCAAAGGACAGGCTAGAACTATCACAATATATCATTTATGAGTTATACAATAGGAAAGCCAAATGTTTAATTTTTTTATTATTAGAGTACAGTATACATTATCTACATGTGTTGGACTCATTTTTGGTTGTCATATATTGATCAATTCATAATGACCAAGTCAGAGGTCTGTCTTGTACCAATACATGTGTAGATTCTAACACTTTAATTCAGTAAACACAAGGCAAACAATGGTGAAACAGGCACTTTGATACCATTATTTCCACTGTTCCATTTTGAGAATAAAACACACATTATTTCCAATTGAAGTCATTATTGTATCTCGTCAACAAATATATATTTTATTGCATATCTATTGCAGGCCAATAAAAATGACAAACTATCCTTGTAGAAAACTAGTGCGAACAAGTCCCTCCAGCATTTATATATATATATATATATATATATATATATATATATATATATATATATATATATATATATATATATATATATATATATATATATATATATATATATATATATATATATATATATATATATATATATATATATATATATATAAGTCTCATCTTAAAACTCATTTGTATACTCTAGCCTTTAAATAGACTCCCTGTTTAGACCAGTTGATCTGCCGTTTCTTTTCTTTTCTTTTCTACTCTGCTCCAAACCCGGGGTGGACCGCTAGCCTGTTCATCAGATGGGGACATCTCTACGCTGCTGACCCGTCTCCACTCGGGATGGTTCCTGCTTGCCCCACTATGGACTGGACTCTCGCTGATGTGTTAGACTTTCACAATATTATGTCAGACCCACTCGACATCCATTGCTTTCGGTCTCCCCTAGAGGGGGGGATTACCCACATATGCGGTCCTCTCCAAGGTTTCTCATAGTCATTCACATTGACGTCCCACTGGGGTGAGTTTTCCTTGCCCGTATGTGGGCTCTGTACCGAGGATGTCGTTGTGGCTTGTACAGCCCTTTGAGACACTTGTGATTTAGAGCTATATAAATAAACATTGATTGATTGATTGATATATATATATATATATATATATATATATATATATATATATATATATATATATATATATATATACAGTATATATATATATCTATATATATATATTCTAAAATGTTTGGGTTCTCAATTAAGAATTTTCAAGCATAGATATGAGTAGTCAAACCAAAAATATCAATACTACAGTAGGGATTGGCCAATATGGCTTAAACTCTATACCACGATATACTGTATATCGCAGCCTCCTGCAAAGACAATATACTGTATATCACAACATATTGTTTGGTATGTAAATGATAATAGACCCATTTCAGAATGGGTTACAAACATGGACACAATTACCATTGAGGACACCGAGGTCATGTCCTCTGTATTTTTTTTAAAGAAGATGATATGACTGATAGCAAAAATACTTTGTGTGGGACATTGTGTACATCACAATGCGGTAGATCATCCTTTCCCAATATACGATCTTTGGTCATGCACCGCTGAAGCCGCTACAACTCCAGACAACAACGTAATACAATGAAGTCCACTTTTAATTTAAACATCATCCGATCCGAAATGTGCTGTCAACATAACGTTAACATTAAATTATGCTGATGTCACTAATGTTGATATTTAAATTGATGTGAATTGGTGTGGGTATAATGCTGTCATGTCAGCCAGGTGCCAACCTGCTCTACACGCAGAACACGCGCTGTGCATAGAGCTTCGCTATCCGTGGGGTCGTATTCCTGGACAGGTCATTCGCTGTCACTGATGAGAATATTAAGATACATTTCTCCCGATTCTTCCAGTGGCACTTGTGGCGCGCGTGACTGGGACGGCGTGGCGCGGTTGGGAGAGTGGCCGTGCCAGCAACCTGAGGGTTCCTGGTTCAATCCCCTCCTTCTGCCAACCTCGTCATGTCCGTTGTGTCCTTGAGCAAGACACTTCACCCTTGCTCCTGATGGGTCGTGGTTAGGCCCTTGCATGGCAGCTCCCGCCATCAGTGTGTGTGAATGAGTGAATGTGGAAATAGTGTCAAAGCGCTTTGAGTACCTTGAAGGTAGGAAAGCGTTGTACAAGTATAACCCATTTACCATGTACTTCAAAGCAGAAGTTTATGTCGGAATTGACGTAAAGTCACCAAATTTATGATTTAATGATGTTGAAATTGTTTAATACGCTTAACTTCAGCATAATAATTTAAAAAAGTGGATTGTTCATTGTGTTGCTCAAGGTAAAATTATTTTAATGATGCTGGGAAAAACCCGTGATTTCAGCCTTTCAAAGTTCCTCTCGGACCACCATGTATTGACCTCGATATTTCTCAAATCCTAGTAATGGCCCTAGTTACAAAGGCTGCTTAAATGTAAAAAAACACTTATTCTTTTGTTGTTTCAATACTTTACATTTGTTTTGGGCGATATCGTATATCATCTATCCATCCATCCATCCATCCATTTTCTACCGCTTGTCCCTTTTGGGGTTGCTGGAGCCTATCTCAGCTGCATTCGGGCGGTAGGCGGGGTACACCCAGGACAAGTCGCTACCTCATCGCAGCGTATATCATCTATATCAGTGGTCCCCAACCTTTTTGTAGCTGCTTGAAAAATTGTCCCACGGACCGGGGGTGGGGGTTTTATTTATTTATTTATTTTTCCCCATAAAGAAATACAATCATGTGTGCATACGGACTGTATCCCTGCAGACTGTATTGATCTATATTGACATATAATGTATGTATTGTGTTTTTTATGTTGATTTAATTTAAAAAATATATATATATATGGCAACACGGTGGCAGAGGGGTTAGTGCGTCTGCCTCACAATACGAAGGTCCTGAGTAGTCGTGAGTTCAATCCCGGCCTCGGGATCTTTCTGTGTGGAGTTTGCATGTTCTCCCCGTGACTGCGTGGGTTCCCTCCGGGTACTCCGGCTTCCTCCCACCTCCAAAGACATGCACCTGGGGATAGGTTGATTGGCAACACTAAATTGGCCCTAGTGTGTGAATGTGAGTGTGAATGTTGTTTGTCTATCTGTGTTGGCCCTGTGATGAGGTGGCGACTTGTCCAGGGTGTACCCCGCCTTCCGCCCGATTGTAGCTGAGATAGGCTCCAGCGCCCCCCGCGACCCCGAAGGGAATAAGCGGTAGGAAATGGATGGATGGATGGATATATATATATATATATATATATTTTTTTAAAATTATTTCTTGTGCGGCCTGGTACCAATCGGTCCGCGGACTGGTACCGGGCCGTGGCCCGGTGGTTGGGGACCACTAATCTATATAACCAATATTACAGTAGTATTGGCCCCCAGAGGAGACCAAACCAATCAGATCAATTAATCAGGATCGTGGTCACTGATTGGCAACATTACTATTGTGGATTGAAATACTGTAATGAAAGATGACTAAAGGGTGTTGTACAGAGGGCACACATAATGTTGAAAAATGTATTTAGAAGGTAGTAAACTGTTTTTTTATGCTCTAGCTGTGAAATCATTTGATTTATGTTTAGTGATTCCTTCTTTGCAGACAATATATTGCAGGCCATGTCCAAAACAAATTAAAGGGGAACTGCACTTTTTGGGGTGAATTTTGCCTATAATTCACAATCTTTATGAGTGACAAGAACAAGTTTTAGGTTTAAAAAAAAAAAAAAAAAAATTCTAACCTTTAGATAAACGTAAATAAAAGTCCACTTATAATTAGGGATGTCCGATAATGGCTTTTTGCATATATCCGATATTTCGATATTGTCCAACTCTTTAATTACCGATACCGATATCGACCGATACCGATACCGATATATACAGTCGTGGAATTAACACATTATTATGCCTAATTTGGACAACCAGGTATGGTGAAGATAAGGTCCTTTAAAAAAATAAAAAATAAAAAAAATAAGATAAATAAATGAAAAACATTTTCTTGAATAAAAAAGAAAGTAAAACAATATAAAAGCAGTTACATAGAAACTAGTTATTAATGAAAATTAGTAAAATTAGCTGTTAAAGGTTAGTACTATTAGTGGACCAGCAGCACGCACAATCATGTGTGCTTACGGACTGTATCCCTACAGACTGTATTGATATATATTGATATATAATGTAGGAACCACAATATTAATTACAGAAAGAAACAACCCTTTTGTGTGAATGAGTGTAAATGGGGGAGAGAGGTTTTTTGGGTTGGTGCACTAATTGTAAGTGTATCTTGTGTTTTTTATGTTGATTTAGTAAAAAAATAAAATAAATAAAAATAAAAACCGATACCGATAATAAAAAAAACGATACAGATAATTTCCGATATTACATTTTAAAGCATTTATCGGCCGATAATATCGGCAGGCCGATATTATCGGACATCTCTACTTACAATGAAGTCTATTCTGCCCATACAACCCTGTAAATAACCGTCCAAAAACCGCCAACAATACGCCATTTACATTTCGTAACCTATATAGTAATTAAGTATTAGCGATATTGCTATTATAAGCGTGAGCGTTAAGAACCTATTTTTAGCGGCTCATTGTCACAGAGAGCTAACTTCCCTATGCTGCTGTATAAACAAGTGAGCTGCTTTCTCGTCTCGGAGCTCATGAAGGTTTATTCCGAATTATAAATCGTACCTCTCACCTGTATAGCAAAAGTATGAAGACATAATCCAAGAAGTTGGTCAACTTCGACAGTCAATTCAGACACGGAAATGGCAAGAACGACACAAAAAGATGCTTGATTCCACCCCCCTTTCATTCGCGAGGATTTTTATTCATTCTTCATCTAAATAAGAATATGCCAACATCCTCACAGTCGGCATCCTAATGACAGCAGACGTTATACAGTAAGTGATGTTTTATTATGTTTGTTGGCTCTCATAAAGTCTGCGGTGAGCAGAAATCAATGTTGTTGTTGAAGGAAAAAGCAAACGTTGTGACGCGTTCGTGAAAATAATGCGCCGCCGTAAGCTTAAGATAGGCAAAATACGTAAATATTACGTATTATTATGAATGTGCCCGTTACTACATTACATATATACTTAAATCATGCATATAAAACCTTAATGGAGGTGTTTGGACATTTTAAAGCGCTTTATAGCCAGAATATAGAAATTCCCATGGGCTCCATTGTAAGCTGACTTTTGATCGCATTTATTTACTAGTTAGAATGCATAAAAAAAGAAAAACATATATGTTCTTGTCTTACATAGGGATCGTCAATGATGGGCATATTTTTTTTTAAAGTGCAGTTCCCCTTTAACAGCGATATATGCGTGTCGACTGTAGCTCCAATCTTTGTCTCCTATAAGACCTTTTTAACAAAATCATCAATGTCAATAAAAAACAACAACAACAACAAAAACTTTGTTAGCGCTGTCTGGGAAGTTGCACATTCTGGATTGCTGGCAATAAGTCTAAATTTGCAACCTTTACGCTACGCAGAATGGTCGACATTTGCATATACACTATCTCTGTGACCCCCTTCTCGATCCACACTTGAGTCCAGTTGATATGTTGGGTGCTGAAAAGACACAAGTAATGTTAGCTTTAGTTCGGGACAATTAGACGTTAATGTTGAAGGTAGGAAGTGTCCTACCTGCATGTTAATGTACACAGGTTCTTCCGTAACCTGCATGTCTGGAAGCTTTTCGTTTTTGCTTTTTTTGCAATTTTCTTCTCTGGAAAAAGAAAATCGAGTTACAAAACTTCACATACACCTTTTTTTTTTCTTTTTCTGCCAATGCACATACCTTGTGGTTTGGTTTGATGATGCTCTGCTGAAGTTTGCATAATATCCAGAGCATTCCCTCACTAAAGGCGCTGACCTGGAAAACAATACAATGTACTTTCATTCCACCTTTCATTTTGCCCTATTTTGGTTTTGATCCAGATACTTTTCTAATTGGTGTTTAAAGTTACACTAATAACGTTTCTTTAAGGTTTCGACAATTAGGGGTTAAATCATAACTGTGCTGGGACAATTTGCGCAGAAAAAATGCTTTGTTATTATTTGCCCTTTACAGTAAGAACACAAAACAACCAATACAGTGTCGGTAAAGCTGTGCTAAAATACATATTCAGTGTTCCCTTGCCACATTGTACTTCAAATATATATATTTTAAGATCATCTTTTTATTTTTTTCTAGCATTTTCTAGCATAGAAATGGCTAAATATACAAAAATAAATATTATTGGCCACTAGAGGAGGCCAAACCAATCAGAGCAGGCTGTTCAGTATCAGGGCCACTGATTGGTTCAGCCTCAGGCAGCATTATTACATGGATTAAAAGAGTGTATAAGTGACAAAAGGGTGTTTTCTGATGTCTAGAGGGCTCTCATTGTGACGAGCTGGTAGCGTCGCTTGTAACGTGACCTCCAGATGCAGAGATGGCAGGCAGCGTCAATGTAAAAAGTTTTTTTATTAGCACCAAAATAAAAACTAGTGCTGCCAGAGAGTGCGCAGAAGACAAATACCTCTCTAGCATAGCCACTAAACAATGAAAGATGACCATGCCCTGTCCAGAGAAGTATTAAGCATCCTGATTGGCAACCAGGGACAGGTGTGTCCTGATTTCCAATTAGCGACAGGTGAGACAGGCAGCTTTCAGGCCAGAGAAGTGGAAACAAGAAAACAAGAGCTCTAGACTTGAAATAACAACAAGCAAAGGAAAATAAACAAAAGTCAAAATATGTCATGGAAGGTCATGACACTCATAATGTTGACAACTTTATTTTGTCTTAAACATTTTTTTTATGGTCTAGCTATGAAAATATTTGATTTATCATTAATGATTCCAACTTCTCAGAAATGAATTTATCGTGGCTATGTCTGGAACCAATTAACAATGATAAACAAGGGATTACTGTATACTATCTGACCTGAGCCTGCAGAGCTCAGAGTCCTACTGGGTTTATAATCCATAAGCATTTATTGGATGTATTCCAGACATAAACCATTTAGGGACATACAGACCAGTTGTGCAACTTTAAAGTCTTTATTATATAGCTGACTGGGAGCCAGTGTAAAGTCTTTAGAGTTTGATTAATCTGCTCAGGTCTCTTTGTTCTGGCATGAACACAAGCTGCACTGTTCTAAAAGAGCTTCAGCTGTTTATTGATTTTTGACGGAATCCTGTCAGGAAACCTGTCACGGTCTGATAGTGGGTGTTGTTGGTAATGACCCTGGAATGCAGAGACGGCAGGTAAAATGCAGATAAAAATGTATGTAATGATAAAACAAAAATAGTAGAAAGTAGGTAGAAAGCAAAAAGCAAAACAAAATTGCAGGCACAAAAATCAAGCAATTAGCCAAAATGATCGAGCTCCTTGTAAAGGACTGGGTTGGCTTAAAAAGCATCCTGATTGCCAATTAGGGAACAAGTGAGGGAGCCAGCGTTCAGACCAGAGTAGTCGTGGCAAATGGAATCAAACAGGAAGTTAAAGGAAAAATAAGAGTGCTGGACAGGAAATATTACAAAATGATAACTGTCATTACAAGACCATTGCAATAGTCAAATCTACTGGAGTCAAAACATGGATGAGCTTCAGCTGGTCTGTTTGGGATGTGAGAATATGTTCTTTAACAGCAAGACAATTGTGTTGGTGAAAGTTTGAGACTTGGTCTTTGACTGTTAAAGACAGGGGCTCTAGGTATTTACTAATAGCAATCCCTTTTCCTTGCTGCCAAAAACAATTACCTCAGTTTTGTTGTGGTTTAATTGAATATTTTGGTTCATGCAGTTATTTATTGGTTCTAAATACATCTATTGAACTGTAGTCATATTGGGTTAATGCTAAATGTACTGTAATTCCGGTCTGTAAGCCGCTAGTTTTTTTCCACACTTTGAACGCTGCTGCTAATTTATGGATTTTTCGTCACATCAGACCAATTAAATCGCCAAACGGGTCACGGTGGACCAATGGAATTGTTCACATTAGGTTAAACGCACTTACACGATCATTCAGTCAGCCATTTAGCGCGTTATGCGTATTATCCACTACTAAACCAAAAGAGATCGACCCAGCCATTAAAAAAGAACACATTAAGTTTGTGAATGAACACAAGCACCTGTGGGACTATTTTATGTTTCAATGTGTACACCTGCAGCTTATAGACGTGTGCGGCTCAATATATGGTACAAAATCAAATGTGTTCAAAAATTAGGTGGCTGCGGCTTACAATTAGGGGCGCTATATAGCCCAGAAATTACGGTAACTGTGTCGCCTGCATAACTATAGTAAGTCAACATTCAACTTGTGTAGAATTACACCCAAAGTTAGCATATACAGGCCGATCAAAAGGGGTCCCAGAACTGACCCCTGGGTACCCCATAAGTCAGAGCCATTCGATCCGATTAAAAACTTCCGATGGTCATAAAAAAGTTTTTTTTTACTTTGATGTGTAATGAAACAATATTGTTCTGCAGTGTAAGCTCACCTTGTGTGTTTTCTCCAAACCACAAATCCGACAGCAGTTGCAACAAGGATGAGAAGTACAGCGATTGGTACAAAGATGGCAAGGTACAATGTTTCTGATATCATTGGTTCTGTCAAGAAAGTAATCATTATAAAGTAGTCACAAATGCATTCTTTAGGCCAACACAGATGGATACACTTACGTGCTGTTCCTTCCAAGGCAGTCGTGGGTGACGGCAGAACATTCGCTACAAAAAAATTACATTTCAAGCTATCCTAGTGATGATTTTGTTGCATCGTTCTAAAAACAACATATAATCTTACCTGGTTTACCAATTAGGACTCCTTGGCCTACGAGAGAAATGGTAGGGAAATTCACTGAAGGACATTTTAAGCCACGATGACAGTATTGTACCTTAATACTTACCAGACTGTGATATAGTGACCATGTTGTTATAAAAAGTGTAGTTGTTGGTCTTTCCAATAACTCTTAGGTAAATATGCAGTCGATTGTCCATAAAATCTGAGATTCTGAGGGTGCAACTCTTGCTGTTTCCCTGTGGGAGCAGCTGCGTCTTTCCTCTGTATTTCTCAAGCACAAATGTGCGATTGGGGTGAAAAATAAATGCATTGACGTCCCTGTCGTAGGTATTAAAAGTACTTTTTAGTGGTACTTTCCAGAAAAGCTGGAGGTTTTCGTGGTATTCCTGTGGCGGTACGCTGAATGTGCATGGTATGGTCACAATTTTGTTATTCTCTACCGTGAAGCTTCTATTGACTTTCACACCCCATGTTTCACCTAGAAAGCACAAAAACAATTTGATAGTAGGCGCACCATTAATGAATCCAAAACAAACACCACAAACCTTTTGAATTAGACACCAGGATCAGAATGAGAGCGAGCTCAATCAAAGGTTGCAGATGATCCATTGAAGACATTCCTTTAGTTAAAGTGAACAAACTGAGCACTACTTTTACACCAAAACAATTTTTCTTATTTAACTTTGCAACAAATACTAGCTTCCTACCAATAAATGCCAACTTGCAGAGAGGAGCCAGGAGAGGTTAGTGTTGCTAGATCCTAACAGTCAAATTAAATTCTTGGGTGTTTCCTGTTGCTTTGCAGTGGTGAATGAAGAAATAAGGAAGTTGGAACAGTTCAGCAAACATTCACTTTCTTTTTAAGGTTAAGGGCAGATGTTCTCTATAATAATAGATAGGAATTCCACAATGTGTCAATACTGTCAAAACAACGGACATGTTTTTATTTAATGGGAAGTTTGTTTCTGCTGCAGCACATTTTTGAACATGCAACCTTATTTGGTAGTATAAACAAGCAACCAAAGTTAACAAAGATAGGATAGAATATGGGACAGGACAGGACAAGATGGGATATTAGAGGAGTGGATGGGATAGGATAAGGTAGGATACAACAGGACAGGTCAGGGTAGGATAGGATCAGATGGATAGGACAGACACGACACGGTACGGTATGATACAATTCAATATAATATAACACGATAGGAAAGGATATAATATAATATAATGTACACTGTAAAAAAAATCCTATTTTTATGGTTAATTTACTCTAAATTTCTACTGTAATTTTTCTTTTTTTTTTTAAATAGTTTATAAAACTGTAGAATTGATGACATTATCTGTAAATAAACAATCCGCCTGTTATTTTAAGTAATATGCCAGTAATAAATAAATAATGATAAATGGGTTATACTTGTATAGCGCTTTTCTACCTTCAAGGTACTCAAAGCGCTTTGACAGTATTTCCACATTTACCCATTCACACACACATTCACACACTGATGGCGGGAGCTGCCATGCAAGGCGCATGACAAACTATGTATCTTTCTATTTTTTTTACAGAAAAATACCAAATTAATTATATATAGCATTTTCTGTTTTCTTAAATTACTTTCAAATTCATGTAATATTACAATATTTTTCCGTAAAACGTTTCATGAAAATTTCTGTAATTATAATGTTTTTGATCATTATTTGGTTTACAATGTTTTACTTTAATTTTATGGTTTTCGTTTGGCAGCCGTAGCTGCCAGTAGATGACCGTTTTTTTACAGAATTTTTTTTACAGTGTAACATAAAATAATGGGAATAAATTAATAACATAATTAGAAATGTAGAAAAATAGTAAGTCTTGTAATTGTTTTTATTTGTCGATTTTAAAACTATATAATGAAAATTGAAAATTTTAATTAAGAAATAATTTTTAAAAAACTTGTCAATATTGTAATATGTTGCAAAATAGAATATGAAATAGTAGGGCTGCGAATCTTTGGGTGTCCCACGATTCGATTCAATATCGATTCTTGGGGTCACTATTCGATTATGAATCGATTTTTTTTTCGATTCAACGCGATTCTCGATTCAAAAGCAATATTTTTCCGATTCAAAACGATTCCTCTATTCATTAATTACATTGGATTTCAGCAGGATCTACCCCAGTCTGCTGACATGCAAGCAGAGTAGTAGATTTTTGTAAACAGCTTTTATAATTGTAAAGGACAATGTTTTATCAACTGATTGCAATAATGTAAATTTGTTTTAACTATTAAATGAACCAAAAATATGACTTATTTGATCTTTGTGAAAATATTGGACACAGTGTGTTGTCAAGCTTATGAGATGCGATGCAAGTGTAAGCCACTGTGACACTATTGTTCATTTTTATTTATTTTTTATTTTTATTTTTTATAAATGTCTAATGATAATGTCAATGAGGGATTTTTAATCACTGCTATGTTGAAAATGTAACTAATATTGATACTGTTGTTGATAATATAAATTTTTGTTTCACTACTTTTGGATTGTTCTGTGTCGTGTTTGTGTCTCCTCTCAATTGCTCTATTTATTGCTGTTCTGGGTCGGGTTTGGTTTTGGAATTGGATTGCATTGTTATGGTATTGCTGTGTATTGTTTTCTTGGATTGATAAAAAATAAAATAAAATAAAAAATACAAAAAATAAAATAAAAATAAAAATCGATTTTTGAAAAATGAGAATCGATACTGAATCGTACAACGTGAGAATGGCGATTTGAATTCAAATCAATTTTTTCACACACCCCTATGAAATAGGTAATTAATAAAACAAATGTAAATGTCGCATTCACAAGTTTGAGGGAAGTTTGTATTTCATGTTCAATGTAATTAAAATTATGTAAACGTTTACTATGTTAATGAAGAAAAATAATAAATAGACAATCATTCTGTCACACCCTTGTAACTGTTTTGAACTTCTATAGGTGTTTCCCCTGTTTGTGTGGTGTTTAAGTTCCTGTCCAGTACTCTTATTTTGTAGTTTCACTTCCCCCGTCTGTCCCCTGAGTGCTGGGGCCCACACCTGTCGTTGCCTGGCAAACGATTGCCCCACCTGTACCCCTTTACCAATCAGTCTCCTATTTCAGTCCGTTTGCTGTGCGCACCGCCTCATGTTTTGAGTGCTTCTTGTGTTCCAAAAGAAGTTCAGGGTCTTGTGCCCATATCGCTTAATTCACTATTTTTTGTTCTTTCTCCACTCATTATATGAGTGGGTTTCTGTTTATATTAAATGTCATGTTTACTCACCACCAGCCTGTCATCTCTCTCTCTCTCGCTCTCTTTCTTTCTCTCTCTCTATATGTCCACTACTTGCTGTCCATATCCTACCCCCCACCCCCTCCACACCCCTGATTGTAAATAATGTAAATAATTCAATGTGATTATCTTGTGTGATGACTGTATTATGATGGTAGTATATATGATAGTATATATCTGTATCATGAATCAATTTAAGTGGACCCCGACTTAAACAAGTTGAAAAACTTATTCGGGTGTTACCATTTAGTGGTCAATAGTACGGAATATGTACTTCACTGTGCAACCTACTAATAAAAGTCTCAATCAATCAATCAATCAATATGCTGCATCTTGGGGTCACGTCGCCGAAGCTATGTCCATGGTCGTGACAAATTCAGTTTTGTAAAATATTGAATATCCAGGCTTTTCAACAAGTGTCTTGTGAAAGATTTAGCACATCATGCAAATAATGTAACTCAATCTTTTTCAACCACTAGAGTGCCGTGAGATCAGGCACGTGCACACATAGGGCCCTATGGGTGCTTGAGCCCCTGCCCTTTTTTGCCTCGTCTTAAAAAGTGCCCTCTGCCTGTGTGTGTGTTTTTTTTGTTTTTTTTAAACAACATTAATAAATTCCTGTCAGGAATGTAAAAAAAAAACCAACAAAAAAAACGGCGGTACAAAAACTCCCCGTTTTCTTGTAATACCGGGTTGCCGCTTCCGCCAGATAGAGAGAGAGAGAGGGCGAGTGAGTGAGTAAGTGAGAGGAGAGAGAGCCAAGTTACTGCGCCCCTGAGGAGACGTGACAGTGGAGCAACTTGAACCTGTGAGTTATGGTCTAGTCGCCGTCCACCTATTCAGCATCTAATATGGGTAATATTTCAGAAAAACGCTGTATTATTCTATTATTCAATGTGTCAGCTTCTGTTTTTGCCGGACGTCGGAGCACGGCGCATCAATTGAGCACGGCACATCAATTCCGCACAGAGCAGAGCGGATCGTGCGGGACAGGAAGTAGTGTACAAAATACAAAATAAAACACCGAGTTAATTTTCAAAATAAAACGCACTGTGTTTTCGGCAGATCACATTTCTCTCACAGTAGAGGTTTAGATATAAAGTTTATTGTGACTTTGCTATTACTGTGTGGGTTAACAACATAATAATAATAATAATAATGATAATAATGATAATAATAACAATAATAAGAATAATAATAATGATAATGATAATGATAATGATAATGATAATGATAATAATAATAATAATAATTATAATTATTATTATTAATAATAATAATAATAATAATAATTTCAGCACTCTGGGGATTTAAGATGTAGGTTATCTGTTAGGAATATTACCATCTATATTTAAACTTGATTCATGTTGATTATGCCTGCAGTACAATGCCAAAAAAAGAAAGGATACAGAAAAGGAAGGAGAAGGAGCGCCAGGAAGCAGCTAAGGGTAGAAGACCTCTTAATGCATGGCTAAAACCAAGTACTAGCACCAGAATTCAAGAAAGACCACAGACCTCAGAAAGTGTCACACCTGAGAGAGAGGCAGAGACCTTTGAAGGCTGTCTGATCTCCTTCTCCTCTCCATTGAAAAAGATGTAGTAATAAATCACAATGATGTGATCAACATCTACAGGGACATGTCCCCCAGAAGGTTGCTGCTTTAAGGCCCCCAGAAGGTTTGGCTACTGATTGTGCACTGATTTCACGGCATTTCATGGAAGCCCTGAATTTACATTGAGGAGCATATTTGGGTATGGGTGGCCTCCATCCTACAGCCCTCTACTGGCCCCTGGTCCATATTTTTGGCCCTGTATTGCGTTTCAGTTGTTTAAAGTTACAACTTGATGGTGTTTTCATCAAGTTAAGGGAAGAAGGACAGATTTTCACTTTGAAGTTTTTTCCATTTGGGTATTTATTTTTGTATTTTTTCACGTTGCACTGTTCAATGTTCAATATTAAAGTGCTTATCTTTAACAATAAATAGCCTAATAATAAACCAGTGTTTTGTTGCTTTTCATGTCTTCCAAGCCTATGATAATGTAAATTAACTCATTATGACAATAATTTGTTGACACAAAAGAAATGGCAATCACTTTTACCTACAAAGGACACACAGCTAAGTAGTTAGCTTCCTATTAGCAAATTTAATTTTACATTAATTTCCATATTGTGTAAAGGACCAAAAAAAATGTCCCGCCCTTTTCTGACTTTGAGCCCCTGCACCTCTATAATCATGTGCACGTCCCTGCGTGAGATACAGTCTGGTGTACCGTGGGAGATTATCTAATTTTACCTATTTGGGTTAAAAATATTTTTTGGAAACCAGTAATTATAGTCTGCAAATTATGTGCCGTTGTTGAGTGTCAGTGCTGTTTAGAGCTCGGCAGAGTAACCGTGTAATACTCTTCCATATCAGTAGGTGGCAGCCGGTAGCTAATTGCTTTGTAGATGTCGGAAACAGCGGGAGGCAGTGTGCAGGTAAAAAGGTATCTTATGCTTAAACCAAAAATAAACAAAAGGCCAGTGCCACTAAGAAAAGGCATTTAAGCTTAGGGAAGGCTATGCAAAAAGAAACTAAAACTGAATTGGCTACAAAGTAAACAAAAACAGAATGCTGGACGACAGCAAAGACTTACAGTGGAGCAAAGACGGTGTCCACAAAGTGCATCCGAACATGGCATGACAATCAATGTCCCCACAAAGAAGGATAAAAACAACTGAAATATTCTTGATTGCTAAACCAAAGTAGATGTGGGAAATATCGCTCAAAGGAAGACATGAAACTGCTACTGGAAAATACCAAAAAAACAGGAAAAAGCCACTAAAATAGGAGCGCAAGACAAGAACTAAAACACTACGCACAGGAAAACAGCAAAAAAAATCTAAATAAGTCACGGCATGATGTGTCAGGTCGTGACAGTACACCTACTTTGAGACAAGAGTTATATTGATGTATGGTTGGTTATGGTTTAAAGTTGTATCCAACTTACTGCAACGCACTTCTTGTCGGGATCCCCAGCAAGAACATTCAGAAGCTGCAGTACATACAAAATAGTGCTGCGAGGATCCTGATGAGAGTGCGGAAATATGACCACATCACACAAACTCTCAAATCCCTTCCCTGGCTTCCTGTTCCACTCAGGATTGAATTCAAAATCTCCCTACTAACTCACCAGTGCCTCCATGGATATGCCCCCGTCTACCTTAAAGAACTGCTCACCCCCAAATCCTCCACACGACACCTCCGCTCCAAACAGGCTAACCTCCTCCAACCTCCAAGGACAAAGCTACGAACTATGGGAGATCGGGCTTTCTGCTCCGCTGCTCCCAGTCTGTGGAACGCTCTCCCTGACCACCTGAGGGCACCTCAGACTGTGGATGCTTTTAAAAAAGGCTTAAAAACCCATCTTTTAAAAAAAGCCTTTTTATAGATTTTCATAGATATGCATGCTGGTTCTAGCAATTGGGCTGTTTCTAGTTTTATATTTTATTTATTTTTATTACATTTTATTATTATTATTATTATTATTACTATATATTTTTTTAAATTAATTAATGTATTTATTTTTACACTGTGGCACTTTGAGGTTGTTTGCTCAACGTAAAGTGATTTTTATAAATAAAATCTATTATTATTATTATTATTAACAATTGCGACGACAACTTTTTATTGTCAACTGAGTTTCGTTTTTTAATGTTTTCTGTTTTCTGTGCCTTGGCTCAAAAAATAAATAGTTGAAGTATGGTTGGAGGTGGAGTGTGTGTTGTATTGATCAACAACTAGTATGTGTTTAATCAGCCACTAGGTGGCAGGAGACACTCTATTGACAAACCCCAAGTGAACTTTGAAGGCTCCATTCTTTCTCCACCTAAGATAAAGACCCTACAAGGTGCAATTGTGACCTGCGTGGGAGCACAAAAGCACAAGAGGACTTGATAGGAAGCTTGCAGGATTAATCGGAAGTCTTTCTCAGACTTCCCGAATACATGTTCTTGTGGTTCCTGATCGATGACATATTTTCTTCCCTGCGAGTGTGAGAGAGGCCATCCCGGTAGGAGCGTATGACTTCGGCGGAGGAGGAGAGCCGCCCAGCGGCTCCTCAGCAGCTGCGTCTCCTCTCCCGGAGGAGGCTGGCGGGCGTCAGCTCTGCCGACCTGGCCGCCGAGCGGCTCACCCTGCCCGGGGTCATGGACGCCGAGGGGAGGGTGGACGAGTCTCGACTGAGGATGCACATTTTTCAAAACGGTATGGATCATCCCGTTATGATCATAAATATGTTTACTTGTCAAGACGCAAACATTTATCTCTTATTCCATAGATGTATTTTTTAAATCCTGTACGTTTCTGACCACCGTACAACACTCCAAAAATGTATTAGTTATTGTAGTAAGTTTAAAAGAAATAGTATCATAAAAACATTTAAAAAAATAAATAAATAAATAAATAAATTTTTAAAATAAATAAATAAATAAATAAATATATATATATATATATATATATATATATATATATATATATATATATATATATATATATATATATATATATATATATATATATATATATATATATATATATATATATATATATATAGTCGCAATCAAATTTTACACTTGTAAAGAACATAATGTCATGGCTGTCTTGAGTTTCCAATACTTACTACAACTCTTATTTTTTTGTGATAGAGGGATTGGAGCACATACTTGTTGGTCACAAAAAACATTCATGAAGTTTGGTTCTTTTGTGAATTTATTATGGGTCTACTGAAAATGTGACCAAATCTGTTGGGTCAAAAGTATACATACAGCAATGTTAATATTTGGTTACATGTCCCTTGGCAAGTTTCACTGCAATAAGGCGCTTTTGGTAGCCATCCACAAGCTTCTGGCAAGCTTCTGGTTTAATTTTTGACCACTCCTCTTGACAACATTGGTGCAGTTAAGTTAAATTAGTTGGTTTTCTGACATGGACTTGTTTCTTCAGCATTATCCACACGTTTAAGTGAGGACTTTGGGAAGGCCTTTCTAAAACCTTAATTCTGGCCTGATTTAGCCATTCCTTCACCACTTTTGACATGTGTTTGGGGTCATTGTCGTGATGTAACACCCAACTGCACCCAAGACCCAACCTCTGGGCTGATGATTTTAGGTTGTTCTGAATAATTTGGAGGTAATCCTCCTTTTTCATTGCCCCATTTACTCTCTGTAAAGCACCAGTTCCATTGGCAGCAAAACTGGCCCAGAGCATAATACTACCACCACCGTGCTTGACGGTAGGCCTGGTGTTCCTGGGATTAATGGCCTCACCTTTTCTCCACCAAACATATTGGTGGGTATTGTGGTCAAACAGCTCAATTTTGGTTTCATCTGACCACAGAACTTTCCTCCAGAAGGTCTTATCTTTGTCCATTGATGACATTATGTTCTTTACAAGTGTGTGTAAACTTTTGATCGCAACTATATATATATATATATATATATATATATATATATATATATATATATATGTGTGTATATATATATATATATATATATATATATATATATATATATATATATATATATATATATATATATATATATATATATATATATGTCAATGAGATTCAATAGTTCTCTTAAGTCAGTTATGATTCACATAATGAGATGTGTAGTAACATTGTGGAACAGTTTAAAAACATTTCTCAACGAGCTATTGCAAGGAATTTAGGGATTTCACCATCTATGTTTGTAAGATCATCAAAAGGTTCAGAGAATCTGGAGAAATCACTGCACGTAAGCGGCAATGCCCGTGACCTTCCATCCCTGAGGCGGTACTGCGTCAAAAACCGACATCTGTGTGTAAAGGATATCACCACATGGGCTCAGGAACACTTCAGAAAATCCCTGTCAGTAACTACAGTTCGTCGCTACATCTGTAAGTGCAAGTTAAAACTCTACTATGCAAAGCGAAAGCCATTTATCAACAACACCCAGAAATGCCGCCGGCTTTGCTGGGCCCGAGCTCATCTAAGATGGACTGATACAAAGTGGAAAAGTGTTTTGTGGTCTGACGAGTCCACATTTCAAATTGTTTTTGGAAACTGTGGACGTTGTGTCCTCCAGAACAAAGAGGAAAAGAACCATCCGCATTGTTATAGGCGCAAAGTTGAAAAGCCAGCATCTGTGATGGTATGGGGGTGTATTAGTGCCGAAGGCATGGGTAACTTACACATCTGTGAAGGCACCATCAATGCTGAAAGGTACATACAGTTTTTGGAGCAACAAATGTTGCCATCCAAGCAACGTATTTTTCATGGACGCCCCTGCTTATTTCAGCAAGACAATGCCAAGCCACATTCTGCGCGTGTTACAACAGCGTGGCTTTGTAGTAAAAGAGTGCACGGAGACCCCGGACTGTTGAACAACTTAAGCTGTACATCAAGCAAGAATGGGAAATAATTCCACCTGAAAGGCTGCAAAAATTGGTCTCCTCAGTTCCCAAACGTTTACTGAGTGTTGTTAAAAGGAAAGGCCATGTAACACAGTGGTAAAAATGGCCCTGTGCCAACTTTTTTGCAGTGCATTGCTGCCATTAAATTCTAAGTTAATGATTATTTGCAAAAAAAAATTAGGTTTCTCAGTTAAACATTAAATATCTTGTCTTTGCAGTGTATTCAATTGAATATAAGTCGAAAAGGATTTGCAAATCACTGTATTCTGTTTTTATTTTACGATTTACACAACGTGCCAACTTCACTGGTTTTGGGTTTTGTGTATATTAGATATTTAAGATACTAAACCAATACAATGTAGGTCTATCAATATTTGCTAATCTATCTGAACAAACGTACATTTTCGTACTTTGTGTTATAAGTAATTAAGCAAATCAGCATAATATGCAATCTAACCTCTGGAGATGTTTTTATTTCTTATTATTATTTCTGAGTTGTAGTGGGGCACTAGTGACCAGTTATAAGGGGACACACTTCCGGGGGAAAAAGGTTGGTGTTGTGGAAAGAAGTCTGATAATAAACTCACTGGCTCAGAACGACTGCTCTCTCGCCTCATTATCTTGACTCCATCCATCCATCCATTTTCTACCGCTTGTCCCTTTTGGGGTCACGGGGGGTGCTGGAGCCTATCTCAGCTTGACTCCTACAGACTAATATGATTTTGCCAACTGTAACTTTTTGAGGGCTTTAGCAAACTAGAAAACTCATGCCTGACACAAACGTGTAAACATAATGACCGGACATATAACAATAACCATAACATGACTATAAGACATACCAGTCATTTTGGTTCTACCGTACCATTTTGGGGGGGATTTGGGCCATTTTTTGGTATTTTTGTGCAATATTCTAATGCAGGACATGTTTATTTGTGTGTAGAATGTGAAAGCGTATATGAAGAGCAGGGGTGTCAAACTCGTCTTTATTGAGGGCCATATCGTAGTTATGGCTGCCCTCAGAGGGCCGCTTCAAACAATGAATAAAATATATGAATAATATATATGAATATAAAGATGTAAGTATTTGCAACATGATATACCTATGCACGTACACTGTAAAAAGAATCTGTAGATTTTACAGTTAAAAACAGGCAGCTCAGTCGCCTAAATTTTACCTTAAAATATGGTGGGGGTTTTTTTACAGCATATTACTGTAAATGAAAAACATTACCAAATTCTTAAATTTTGTTGACTGAGAGGCCAGTTTTGGTTTTTTTTTACCGTAAAATATGTTGTTGTGTATAAATGGAAAAATGGACCCCCACATTTTTTTTACGGTACAATTCTGCCGACTGAACTGCCAGTTTTTTTTTCCGTGAAATAATTTTTACATACAAATTGATGTTTAACAAACTTTGAAATCATATTCCAAACAGATATTTAAGCATTTATTTTTATTTTAACAAAAAACATGTTTGGATGTATGACAGTGTAATATTTGTTGCCATGTTAGGTACTATTAAAGTTTAAAATATATGCAGTAGCATACAGTACATGTATTTTTTTCTGTCAAAATGGAAAAAACAAATACATTTGGTAAGAAAAGGTAAAGGACTTTATTGGTGCATTATATTTCCAGGCTTTTGCTGGCCATATAGAATAATGTGGCAGGTCAGATCTGGCCCCCATGCCTTTGGTTTGACACACGTGATTTTGAGCATTTTCGTCAATTCTGAATTTAGAATATTGCATACACTGAAAACATGTACTTTTAATGCAATACTTTAACTTTTTCATTGCGTCACTTCCAACTAAAAGCTATATAGAATTTTTTTAAAAATCTTGTTAACTTAAAATTTGGCTAGTTTATTAATAATGTTGGCAATGAGAATGAATGACATACAAAGACATTAAGGCTAAAGAAATGAACATCCCATGCTGGCCATCTTACATCCCTGCAAAGTACAATCACTATAATAAACACATTACATTTTCTATGTAGAGGATAATCGCTGGCTGACAATCAAGCAAAGGTACTCTATAATAAAGGGGTGTCAAACTCATTTTAGATCGGGGGCCACATGGAGGAAAATCTACTCCCAAATGGGCCAGACTTGTAAAATCACGGCAAGATAACTTAGAAATAAAGACAACTTCAGATTGTTTTCTTTGTTTAAAAATAGAACAAACACATTCTGAAAATGTACAAATCATAATGTTGGTGGGCTTTTTTTTACACCTACATATTGTGGTTAATAATTTGTTAGTCGTTATATATATTTTCTGATTGAATTATGTGATAATGTTCATCAGTCAACTCATTGGTGTTAATTTTCATTCTATCAAGACAAAAAAATTATATCAAAATCAAATTACAAGATGTTATCTATGTAGTTTGATCATTTTACTCGACTTATGTACTAACATGTGGTTTATTTTGTACATATGTAGCATCATCTACAAAGATACAAAGAATTGCTATTGCGACATCCAGTGGACACATTTAGAACAGCTGTTTCTTTCATTCAAAAATGTCAGGTTTTCAGTTTAATTTTTATACTTGGCAAACTCATCCCGCTGGCCGGATAAAACCTGATCAGGCCCTCGGGCCGTACTTTTAACACCCCTGCTATAATAGATAAGAATTCCACAATGTGTCAATACTGTCAAAACAAGACAGGACAGGATAGGATAGGAAAGGACAGGATAATATTTCCTCTATACAGTATAATCGCAGTCTGACAATCAAAACGGAACATAAATATATTTTTTGAAGGCAAAATTCTTGAGTTTTATCGACATATTTTTCCATAGTGGCAAAAAAGGAAAGAGTTGGTTATGATCACATGCACAATAGTTATGAGGTTGTTCATGGACATGAAGTCAAGTGATGCTTTTCTCACATCACTTGGTCTTCACCAGGAACAGCCCTCGAGCAAATTAGTCCTCTATGAGAGCTGCCATAAAACAAAAAACGCTGTTTAGAACACTGGCAAAACTTCTGAAAGTCACATGAGCTCCAACAAAGATGTTCAGTCAAGTGTGTGTGTGTGTGTGTGTGTGTGTGTGTGTGTGTGTGTGTGTGTGTGTGTGTGTGTGTGCGCGCGCGCGTGCGTGCGGATTAGTGTGTTATGTGGCTATGTGACGTTAATATTTTTTCCGAAAATTTCAAGAACAAGCTCTGTCTTTAAGTCCTCCCCCTACTAAACTTCAGGCCCATTCCAAGCCTAAAAACACAGAGATTAAAGAAGAAGCAGTTGAAAAGATTACACAACATTTTGTCTCAAATCCTCAGGAAGCAGAGCAAAGTTCACTAAATTTGACCTTCAGTTCCCACTTCATTGATTCCATCTGCAGCACATTCACATGTCTGCCTCACAGTCAGGTGCTTACAGCCCAAAACATGAATGTTATGTTGTATAGAATGTAATCTTATGACTGATTATACATTTGACGCAATTACATACAGACCTTTATTTATTTGGAATTTTAATTTTGATTTTGAGTCCATCACAAAAGATATCTGAAGTCTGGCACAACTTGAAATATTCCCCACTCAAATACATATCTGACTGTTTAAAATGTTAGATTTAGAGAAGAACATTGCAACCGTTTTGTTAACATTGATTTTTAAGTAGGATAGGTTTAGCCTAGGAATGTTCCCATCAGGTTTTTGTGCTATACCCATAACGATTATCCATGACTGAGATCGGCTGATACCAATACCTATACGAATACGTTTATTAACTGTAATTCTTTCAAAGTATTTATGGTGAATGCTATTGACGGTTTAACAATATCATCACATTATTTAAAATCATTATATGTCTTTAATTACACACAGTTGTTTGAGCAAAACAGAGTCAATTCACAATAACTAAACAAAAGCAAAAACTACTATCTACTACTATTTTAAATCCCATGGTTTCTGCCCTCAAAGTCCTCTTATGTCCAGGGAATTATTCTGAGTTTGTAAACCTTAACTGAAACGAAAAAAATATATATTTTGAGAAAATAGAAATATAGTGACACTAGTATCAATCATATACTGATACTACTCTTAGTATTGACATTACCAATTTATGAATCGATCTGCCTTCCTCTTTCATGTCGTGTGATAATGCTGACACACCAACAGTTGTTATGTTACCCTCTCTCTTAGAGATGTCCGATAATATGCTTTAAAAATGTAATATCGGAAATGATCAGTATCGGTTTCAAAAAGTAAAATGTATGACTTTTTAAAACGCCGCTGTGAACACAGACGTAGGGAAAAGTACAGAGCGCCTATAAACCTTAAAGGCACTGCCTTTGCATGCAGGCCCAATCACAATATACCTACGGCTTTTCACACACACAAGTGAATGCAAAGCATACTTTGTCAACAGCCATACAGGTCACACTGAGGGTGACCGTATAAACAACTTTAACACTGTTACAAATATGCGCCACACTGTGAACCCACACCAAACAAGAATGACAAACACATTTCGGGAGAACATCCGCACCGTAACACAAAATAAACACAACAGAACAAATACCCAGAACCCCTTGCAGCACTAACTCTTCCGGGACGCTACAATATACACCCCCCGCGGTATCGGTTGATATCGGAATCGGTAATTAAGAGTTGGACAATATCGGAATATCGGATATCGCCAAAAAAGCCATTATCGGACATCTCTACTCTCTCTAAACTTGTATTACTTCTCTTGATAATTTCATGATAATATCTGCTTACTGACTAATATAACGTGGTTTCATCTAAAATGTTGACATTTTATTAAGCACTTATTTATTGATGTTGTAACGCTGCAGTGGGAGAAATGGACGGCACGGAGGCAGGGACGTTGTTAGCTTGCAGCGTGTTTATTGAAATATATACATATATATATGAAGTGTGTGATTGATTGATTGATTGATATATTTTTATTTCAAATAAGCATAAAAACAAGAGCAAGCCTGATCCAATACAGTGCTATAGCCTTAACAGCCATTATAACAAAATGAAAAACAATGGAGAATAAAAAACAAAAACAAATGAGCATTGGACTTTCTTTTTCTTTTCTTTTTTCTTTTTTCTTTCTTTTTTTTTACATATTTGAAAAGGAGTGAGAAGAAGTTTACACTTATTTAATCCTACCCCTTTTCTTTAAATCATAAATTACTCTGAACTAGAACTACCTATTCACTCAATGTACAAACTTAATGAACTTGTCTCATTCCTATTATCTCCAAATCAAAGCCAACATCGAAGCCTGTCAATAACACCATCAGGATGGGTCTGCTCAATGTCAGGTCTCTGAATAGCAAATCATTTTTAGTCAATGATTTTATTAGCACTTCTAAACTTGACTTTATGTTTTTAACTGAAACATGGCTGGAACAAAATAACAGTGCAAGCATTCTGATCGAGACAGCACCCCCCAACTATAACTTCATTGATATATGTAGATCGGGGAAAAGAGGTGGAGGGGTTGCTGCTATATTTAAAAACATGTTTCAGGGGAAACAGATGTCACTCGGTGAGTTTACATCATTTGAATACCTGTGTGCTGTGTTGAAATGCTCTCCCAAAATTCTCTTGTTAATTATCTACAGGCCACCTAAATATTCTGCAAATTTTTTTGATGATTTTACTGAACTATTGTCTAGCATCTCCACTGACTTTGACTGCCTGGTTATAACTGGTGATTTTAATTTTCATATTGACGATTTAAATGACAAGGGCGCAAAAGAACTTTTTACTATTTTAGACACATTTGAACTGTCTCAACATGTGAAAGAGGCTACACATTATAAGGGACACACCCTGGACCTGATTATCACAAAAGGTCTCAATGTTTCTGATGTTCTTGTGATTGATCCTTCATTGTCTGATCATTTCTGTGTTTTCTTTAATATTTCTGTAATTCCGGACACACAAACAGAATCAAAGAATGTCAAAAAGCGGTACATAAATGAACATGCTAATGTCCTCTTTAAAAACGCCATCTCCTCACTACCACCTCTAAACCCATGTCATGCTGATGATCTTGTAAGCAACTTTAATTCCAAAATTGTGAATATCATAGATATCATTGCACCTGTTACAGTTAAAACGATTTCTGGTAAGCAAAAGGCACCCTGGAGAAAATCTGCTGCTGTAACAGCCCAGAGAAGAGAGTGCAGGAAGGCTGAACGAATCTGGCGGAATACAAAACTTCATATTCACCATGACATCTATAAAGAGAGCCTCCAGGCCTACAATTTAGTCTTAAAAAGTGCTAGAGAAACATTCTTCTCCAATATCATAAACAGCAACACAAATAAGGCCAAAACCCTATTCACAATCGTTGACAGACTGACTAAACCCCCAACACAAATACCAGCCGAACTCCATTCCACGCAGAAATGCAATGACTTTGCATTCTTTTATACTGATAAAATTGAAGGCATCAGACGCACCATCAATATCTCAAGTAAAAAAGTTGGATCACCACCCCATTTAGGCAAAAGTAACACAGCAATGATGGCAAGCTTTAATGCCATAGACTCTAAAACTCTAGTGGAAACGGTGACAGCTCTAAAGTCATCCACCTGCTGCCTTGATGTTTTACCTACCAACTTCTTTAAGAATGTTTTTGACTGCCTATCAACAGACATCTTGCAAATAGTTAATAATTCTATTAAATCGGGCAATTTCCCGAAGGCTTTCAAAACTGCAGTCATTAAACCTCTTCTAAAAAAGCAGAGCCTAGATGCCTCTGTTATCAACAACTACAGACCAATTTCAAATCTACCATTCATAAGTAAAATAATTGAGAAAGTTGTCCTCCAACAACTAAATCACTTCTTGGCTTCTACTGGCTGCCACAACAACTTCCAGTCAGGATTTCGACCTCTTCATAGCACAGAGACGGCCCTTCTTAAAGTTATAAATGACATCCGTCTAAACACAGACTCTGGCAAAACTTCAGTATTAATGCTTTTGGACCTCAGTGCTGCATTTGACACTGTCGACCACTCAATACTTTTGGACAGGTTGGAAAACTGGGTGGGGATCTCAGGCACAGTTTTAAGCTGGTTCAAGTCATATCTACAAGATAGGAACTATTTTGTTTCCATTGGTGACTTTGTATCAGAACCAACCAACGTAACGTGTGGAGTCCCCCAAGGTTCAATCTTGGGGCCGACTTTATTTAACATCTATATGCTCCCACTAGGACAAATCATGCAAAACAATAACATTGACCATCATTGCTATGCCGATGACACCCAAATCTATGTAGCGCTATCACCAAATGACTATCGCCCCATAGATCTTCTGTGCCAGTGCATTGAGCAAGTCAAACACTGGATGTGCCAAAATTTCCTACAACTAAATGAAGATAAAACTGAGATAATTGTTTTTGGTGCTAAAAAAGAAAGGTTTAAAGTCATCCAACACCTTCAATCACTGTCCCTGAAAACCTCAAATAAAGCCAGAAATCTTGGGGTTATTTTAGATTCTGATTTACATTTCGACAGTCACATCAAATCAGTAACAAAATCGGCCTACTATCACCTCAAAAATGTAAAAAGACTTAGAGGGCTCATGTCAGCTCAAGACTTAGAAAAACTTGTACATGCCTTTATTACCAGTAGGCTAGACTATTGTAATGGTCTCCTTGCAGGTCTTCCCAAAAAAACTGTCAGGCAGCTACAGCTTGTTCAGAACGCTGCTGCTAGAGTTCTAACAAAGACCAAAAAAATGTGAGCACATTACACCAATTCTTAAATCCTTACATTGGCTCCCTGTACATCAGAGAATAGATTTCAAAATCCTCCTGCTCACATATAAATCACTACATGGTCTAGGGCCCAAGTATATCACTGATATGCTCCCACTATACACGCCCTCTAGATCACTAAGATCTTCTGAGACCAATCTGTTAGCGGTTCCAAGAGTAAACTCAAATCAAGGGAGAGCATCATTCAGTCACTATGCAACACATAGCTGGAATAAACTTCCTGAAGATGTCAGACTCTCCCCAACTCTCACTACTTTTAAAACTAGACTGAAGACTTTTATGTTCACCTTAGCTTTCGGCTAAATCTTTTAGTCTTTTGACTTTTAACGTCTGCACTGTTTTTGTTTTTATTGTTTGCATTTTAATTTTGCTTTTATTTTCTTTCATTTCACTTTGTTGTCTGTGAAGCACTTTGAGTCTGCCTTGTGTATGAAAAGCGCTATACAAATAAAGTTGCCTTGCCTTGCCTTGCCTTGTATATACTGTACATACATCATAGTTGTATGTACATACATATGCACACCACACACATACATAGCCACATCATTACCACTAGTGTGTGAAGTGTGTGATTAAACCAAAGGTATAGGGTGTGACTATGTGTAGCGAGTATATGAGGAGTGTTACCAGGTGGTGCGTGTTGAGATCGGTGCGGAAATCCGGGAAGGGCAAGACAGGCTCGGAGGTCCAGGGACAGGCAGGAGGTCAGGGGCTGTAGCGAGGCGTTGTGGTCCAAGGGCAGGCGTGAGGTCAAGATCCAGAAACGCAGCAGAGAATCCAGGGGGACGAGACACACAGCTCGAAACCAGGGGATGACGAAGAGTTGCTGGATGACGACACAAGACAAGACACAATGAGAACGACGGAGAGGAAACACAAAGAGCGAAGAAGCACTTGAGCAAAGAAGCGAGAGACGTGTGAGGCTTACTGTACAAGTACAAGTAGCTACGTTCTGGCACTGGAACGCAGGACGCGCTGGCCTTTGAAGACAGGAGACTCATCAGTGTCAGGTGTGTTGATTGCAGAGTGACAGCAGGAGAGGAACGCCCACGGGAGTGTCCCGAGGAGCAGAGTGAGAGGCGGCAGGTGTTTGAACCGTAACAGATGTTGTTTAAAACTAGTTGGCGGTTAGCTTAGAAACTAGCATGCCTTCTCCTGGCTTGCTCTCGGTGTGCAACATGTGTAGCCTTGTCCTCCAGTGATGACAACACTTGATAATGACATTCAAGATATCAAGAATTGTAGTTTATCTGCCGTACTGGAGGTGGTTATTATTAACTTAGGGGAGCAGCGCCACACTGCATGGAGACACGTAATTAGCTGCTAGCTTGTCAGCTGGGGGACTAAAACTAAATACAGTGTCAGCCAGAGGGGATTGGCAATGGTGATCACATACTTTTTCATGTAAAAATTGGCCGATACTGATGGGTTGCTAGGGCAGCACGGTGGACCAGGGGTTAGCGCATATGTGCCTCACAATACAAAAGTCCTGGGTTTGATCCCCGGGCTCTGGGTCTTTCTTTCTGGAGTTTGCATGTTCTCCCCGTGACTGCGTGGGTTCCCCCCGGGTACTCCGCCTTCTCCAAAGACATGCACCTGGGGATAGGTTGATTGGCAACACTAAATTGAACCTAGTGTGTGAATGTGAGTGTGAATGTTGTCTGTCTATCTGTGTTGGCCCTGCGATGAGGTGGCGACTTGTCCAGGGTGTACCCCGCCTTCCGCCCGTGTGCAGCTGTGATAGGCTCCAGCACCCCACGCGACCCCGTAAGGGACAAACGGTAGGAAATGGATGGATGATGGGTTGCTGATCGATCAGCACATCCCCAATTTTAGCCATTCCGAAACTTTTTATTTTTTTATTTTTATTTTTTGTCCTGTCCAGCTTCTCAGGCAAATCATATTGTTGATGTAGATGCCAATATCGGCTGTACAAATTTACATTACAAAAGAGAAATGAGGGATACTTCTCTTGTTGCCTGATTTGTATTTGACTTTATTAAATGTATTTATATTAACATTTGGTGCAGCCGGGCCGGAGCAGGAGGGGATAGAAAGAGAAAAAAAGGAAGACAGAGGGGGAAAATGTGGGGACAAGAGGGGGATAAGACAGAGAGACAAAAACAATTAATTCCGAAGCCATTCTGAAACTTAAGCTAAAGACTGTAAGTTTATCAGCCAGTTGAGTTTTGTTTTCAGCATGTGTATAAATAACGGTATAATCTGCATACATTTGGATGGAAACAATGGGATAAACTGAAAGACAGTCGATTATGTACAGTGAAAATAGCAAAGGCTCAAAAATGGAACCTTGTGGGACACCTGTGGACGGATGAGTTGAGTTGAGTTTGAGTTTATTTCGAACATGCAAGCATACAACATGATACATCACAATTTCCAGTTTCTCTTTACAACATGTTCGAAAAGGAGTAGGAAGAAGCAGAGCTTATTTAATCCTACCCCTTTTCTTTTACATAACAGTTGCTAAAACTTTTGTTCACTTCCTCTTCTCAATTTATTCACAATATACTCCATAAGTAATCACAATAAAAATAAATAAATAATAATTGGTGAAGTAATTTATATTTCATATGATGAGATAAGTAAGATTATTTTGAGAATGAAAGAATGGATGGATGAAATACATTCAGAATGTTTATCATGGTTCTTCTTCTTTGTACTTTGTGAACACTTTAAGTTTGAAGAGTTTCTTGAAGTGGATCATATTAGTACATTGTTTGATTGCTGGAGCAGAGGTGAATGATAATCATTGATTCCAACAGATTGTGATCGGTTTGATAAATATGATTTAAATGGTCCCTGTAGATTCCTAATGAAGCCTTTAGCTTGACGCTCCTCTACTTTCTCCTGCTCCGCTTGCTGCGGCGACAACAAACAAATATCCAGACGCTCCTCTTCGTTTTGTATCGTTTACTATTGTCACTTAATTATTCAAAAACGTAAAACAATAACGATGTGGGAACAAATGAATGGCAAAATAAACAGAGTTTGTTACAGCAAGAAAAGAGTTAGAAAAAGTAAGAGTGAGGTCAAAAAACTGTGTGGCTCAATTCCCCCGCACCTGACTGTCATTACCCATAATACCTTGTGTCCAAAAACCAACCTACCACACAGATCCTTCCGCCATATATGCAATTTAAACAGTTACGTCATCAAATTATTTAGACAAATGTAATAATTATTCTAAGCATGCAAATCAAGTAAATAGTCCCATTTTCGCTGAATAAACATAAAGCACCTTCCATAAAATATGTAAATTAACTCAAACAGCATTTAGGCTCCTACATTACCGGCCCCTAATTGTTATCAATGTCCTTGAAACAATTACTTAAACGTGTTAATTCAAATTCAATGTGCCTAAATAGCCTGAACACTTCTCAAAGAAGCTTGCCCCATTCAACTTGAGGCCTTTGCTTCATCGCCATACTTTAATGATCTTCTGCTTCTTGAAGAAGACATAGCTTTGTAATAGGGCGACGAAGCTCGTTAGTCTTAGTTTTCACTTGAACTTAACGAACAAGTCCGTCTCCACCAGGAAAAGTCTCTAGAATTCTTCCAAGTGGCCAGGAATTTCTGGGTGAAGTGTCGTCCACGATCAGCACCACGTCTCCAACACGAAAGTTTCTTCGAGGTGAAGACCATCGCTGACGTTTTTGAAGTTGCGCTAGGTATTCCTTACACCATCGTTTCCAGAAGATATCCGCAAGGTATTGTACTTGTCTCCATCTGCGACTGGCATATTGGTCGGACGGATGACACACTCCTGGAGGTAGCTCAGGTTTGACCTTCAGCAATAACAAATGGTTGGGTGTGAGAGCCTCCAAGTCATTGAGGTCTGAAGATGTCTTTGTGATGGGTCTGCCGTTTATGACTGCTTCGGCTTCACAAAACAAGGTATAAAGACCCTCTTCATCCAAAACTTGTTCCTTTACAGTGACGCTCAGTATTTTCCTCACTGAACGGATTAGCCGCTCCCAGCTTTCTCCATGGTGAGATCCTGCTGGTGGATTGAAATGCCACTGGACACCTTTTTGTAACAAGTGTTCGTAAATCTTCTTGGTGTTCCATTCTTTGATTGATTTCCTCATTTCGCTGTCAGCTGACCGAAAGTTGGTTCCGTTATCGGAATACATCTCTTTGACTTGTCCTCTTCTAGCGATAAATCTTCTGATTGCGTTAAGACATGCATCGGTGTCGAGTGAGGATGCAACTTCCAGATGTACGGCTCTTAAAGCAAGACGCGTGAAGATGACGCCATACCTCTTTACATGTCCTCTTCCCCTCTTCACTTGGAACGGACCAAAGTAGTCCACACCGACTCTCGTGAAAGGTGGATCGTCAGGTAGGACCCTGCATGTTGGTAGATCTGCCATGAGTTGCTTTCCAGCGGCTCCGTGGAGTCTTTTACAGATGACACACTTGGACAGAAACCTTCTGATGGCTCCAATGGCTCCAGGTATCCAACATTTTTGACGTAGATTGGCCATCATGTGATTCCTTCCGGCGTGAGCTGTTAGGTCATGAATCTGTCTCAACACAAGCCTTGTGATGTGTGAATCCTTAGGCAATATGGCTTGCTGCTTGGAGTAGTTAGGCATTGCTGCACGGCTCAACCTTCCACCAACTCTCATAACTCCATCTTGAAGAATTGGATTTCACTTGAAAAGTGAACTACTTTTTGTCAGGTTCAAACACTGATGACATCTATTAAACAAGACAAAAGGCAAGGAATCAAACAGAGACAGAATTAAATTTGGACTCAATATTGAGGAGAGAAATGGCTACTGTACTTTCTGTACAGTCCTGCACCACGCTCTGACGAAGAAGCTTTTCGTCCTCTCTTTTATTTAGATGTTCAATGTTTACGCAACAACACATTTCTCAACAGGATTGGGTAGTATGTAAACAGTCCTTGTTTTCGGTCACAATAGAAGACAAAAGAAGAAGATCCCTCGGGCTTGGGCTTGTCGTAGATTCAGCTTTGGCAGGTTTTTGGAGGACAATGGATGACCCCTCCCGTCTGATTCCATCGTACACAGCGGAATCTTCCGAGCGTTTGGCTTGGTGCCACAAAGACAGCTTCTTGTCTGTTCAATGGAAACTCACAATGGAAAGTTTTTTGATAATTTAAATACAATTTTTCTGACTTTTCCCTCCTGTTTATCAAAGAACTTCTCCATAATCTTCTTATCCCCAATAACTTCTTCTTGCAATCTTCAGTTAATGGTTAATTTCTCTAGGACCAAGTTATGTTTACACTCAGAATTGAACATAATTTTTTTTCTCCTCATAATTATGACATTTCTGGAAATAAATCAGAAAACACCATTCTGGTAGGTATTCTTGTCTTCAGATTCATCTTCCTTGTCGTCCACCAGGAAGTACATCTGAACAGCTTTATCATCTGCTGGGCCAATCGCTGTGGTAATCAGACGGTTAAACAGAGAACAGACAGGGAAAACAACAACATCCACACAACGTCAGTATTGCTGAACACGGCCATAGTTACCAGATACCAAAGACTTGTATTTGCCAAACACGTCCAACCACCCCCCTCTCACATAGATGTATCTATGCCTGAATGCTCTTTCAGTTTACCGTTAAGGGTGTGCAGGCCTTCCAGTGCTTTGGTCAGGCTACTTTCTGCATCAGTGCAGTTTGGTACGAACATGCAACACTGTTCACCAAATATTGCGCACACTCCCCCTTTTTTGCGCCATACGGTTTTGAAAAGCCATAAGGCAGGTGGCGGCGAGTTGATTAGCGACGGGTTCAAGTCTTGGCCTGTGTAATTTTACAATCTCTGTACGTTGTAGTGGACGTAGCTTATTCTGTCAACATTCTTGTTAATCGTACACCACCAGTAGACGTATGATTCAAATCCAGCTGCAACTTGATTTACCAATTTATAGTCGTCAGATATACTTCTTTGGACACCCATCAATATAAGTTGGATCTACAACACTTTGCCAGTTTACATCATGTCTAGTTATTTTCCAATGTTCAGATATCATCAGATAACAATTATTGTACAAATATTGATACATTTACTATGTGTATGCAGTTATCTGATGATACGTTACCTAACTGTTGTACAGAACCTTGCATGTTAATACAGGTATAATTAGCTTTCTTCACATATTTATCAAATATTGGTTTCTGCTTTGTCTCTTTAGCTACAAGGTCAATTTTGTTTTGCTCATTACTTCAATTCAACTTTTTTGACTCATTTTGAGTAATTTTCTGGGCTTATACATACAACACAATCAGTTTTTGTAGCCTTTTCCACTTGCTCCGCCATAAGGAACAAATTAATTACCAAAACAGGAACCAATTATTATCAAACTTTGACACACCATCAAATGGTATGCTTACAACTTGTCACAGTGGAATTTGTAGTGTGCTAGTTAAACATGTCCCTTTGATAACACAAATACAATCCCAAATACTTTTTTTCATTATATGACATTTTTACAATGTTAATACAATCCCAAATAATTTTCCCATTATATGACCTTTTTACCATGTGCTAAGTGGACTCAGCTTGGTCTTTCCACTATCTTTACTGCTTTTTAAGTTATTTACAATCTCTCCCCCCTTGGAGAATGCTCATGTTTCCTTTTCATTGATTTTTCAAAATTTTGGTAGCTGATAAGGTCTTTCAAATATTATTTCAAATGGTCTGAGTACTGTTGTACTTGTAATGTTCATGTACTGTACATTTTTACTAACTCTATACATTGTTCATGGACGTTTTGTTTTTTCCATACATTTCTTTAGTCTGTCTTTTTATTCCCGTTTGTCCTTTCCACTAATCCTGCGCTTTGTGGATGATAAGCACAGTGATTTTTTATATCAATGTGGAATAATGATTCTGTATTCTTGATCAATTGGTTTACAAAATAAGGTCCATTGTCACTGTATAGATTTAGTTATATCATATCTTGATATTATCTCTTTGCATAATGCTTTTGCTACTGTTAGCACATCTGCTTTTCCTTTAGGAAATATTTCTACCCACTTTGAAAATGCATCTACTATGACCAGACAATAATGTTCTCCTTCACTCTTATTTAGTTTAATAAAATGCAAGCCTAGATGTCGTATACGAATTTTTTTATTTTTTATTTAATTTTTTTATACGAATTAAACTATAGGAAGTATAGTACTTCTGTATGACGATATTCATATCCCTCTTGTTGAGCCATGAGTTCAACCTTGGCTCAATATTGCTGCTCACTTATACCGATTTTTCTTTGTAAGATTGGTTTATTGTCTGGACATACATAGATGTCTTCTTTGTTCATCATCATCCTCATCATTTATTTGTATTCCTTTCATGAAAATGCATATATACAAGCCATATACAATTGACACTTTCATTGTTTTGTTTTTTATACATTTCCATGTTCAGAAAGGAATAGATGGAAGAATACTATTCTTATATTTATCTGACCCTTCTTTAACACAAATTATTTTAGATGACTTTATCACTATTACCTCTACCAACACCCTAACTCCAAAATACTTTTAATTTTTGTTCAAGCATTTTCAAAATGACACGTCCAATCAAAATCAAAATCAGTTTGATATAATGCCAGTTGTCTCTTTTTGTAACTCTTTTTAAATTCAAAAATATTCTTGCAGCTTTTTAAGTCTTTGTCTAGAGAATTCTATGCTTTCACAGCAGCAACAGACACATTTGCTTCAAATGTGTTGGCACTCTTATTTAGTTTAAAATCACACGGCCTTCTGTGGTTCTCATCCTCAGATGTGAACACAAGTAACTTTTGTAAGTCCTTCGGAAGAACTTTGTTTCTAGCTTTGAACATCACTTATAGAGTATGCCATTCTACAATGTCTTTTAGTTTTAATAATCCTGACCTAATGAAGAGTGGATTTGTGTGGTCTCTGTATGCTACTTTAAAAATTATACGAATTGCTCTTTTCTGCGAAATAAATAAAGGCATTATGTTGCTGTGATATGTATTTCCCAATATTTCTGCACAATAATTGAAATAAGATAGAATAATTGAGCAATATTACGTTCTCATTGTATTATTTAACCTTGTTCAAAATAAATAAGCTTTTAGATACCTTATTTTTCACATGCAATATATGAGCTTTCCATGTCAACCTTTCATCTAAAATGACCCCAAGAAATCTGATTTCAGACAACTTCTCAAATTTTCACACTGTTTATGGATAAACTAACTTCTATCTTTCTTTTATTACTGAATACTATACATTTAGTCTTTTCCAAGTTTAAAGATAATTTATTTACATCAAACCTCAATTTTAGTTTAACCATTTCCTCTTTAATATTATCGGCTAAGATTTTCAAGTCATCTCACTAAGAAACATTGACTGCATAACCCTATTTTCCCTTTTCCAGACATCCCCTGATTTATCATTAGCTCTTGGTATTTCGTTTGCTAAGCTAGGTCCTACATTTACAAAGAATTGATTTAATTCATCGACAATTTCATCTTTGTTTTCAATTAACATATTATCTTTAAATATCTAGGTAATTCTGTTCGCCTTGTCCTATTCCCTATTGCTTTATTCAAAATATTCCATGTAGCCTTTATGTTATTTTTATTTTTATGCAACATTCGTTTGTAATATTCCCTTTTTGCTTGTCTCAATATATTGGTCAACTTGTTTTTGTAGTTCTTAAAGCGTTTTTCAGCATTCTCTGTTCTCGATTTGATAAACTCCTTATAAAGTCTATTTTTCTTTTTACATGCATTTTTCAAAGTGTTTATCATCCAATATGCATTATTTTGCCTTTGTTTAGATGTGCATGGAACCTCAGGACAATGCTTGTTTTGCTGTTTTGTCAGCAAACACATTTCCTATTGATACTGTGTCTGTTCCTTTGGTGTGAGCTGCACATTTGCATATTGCTATTTTAGCTGGTAGCTGTACTGCTTCTATTCTTTCTTTTTCTCTTTCTTTTTTTATACGAATTAAACTTTATCATTCCTATATTTTGGCTGTATTTATATATATTGTGACCTTTTGATCTTTCATTACTTTACATGCTTCTAGTTCTGCCGCTTGCATTCATCAATTTGATGGTCATTTGGTAGCTTTCAAAACTTTCGTTACTGTAACAATCGCACATTTTGTTCTATTTTTATTTCACAGAATGCTGCTTCAGCTTCTGAATTCCACTCTACAGATGATTACATTTGTTCATTAATTTACTTAAAGGAGTTACTATTTCATCATAATTTGGTATCCAACTTCTACAATAATTGGTTAATCCTAAAAATTACCTAATTTGCTTCTTTGTTTGTGGTTTTAGTACTTGTTGTACTTTGTTTTTCTATTTACCACAATAGTGCGTCCATCTAAGTTTAGAGAACGTCCTGGATCCTTATACTTCTCTTTTGCATAATTGGACTTTTAATTTGGTTATTTTGTGTCTTTCACTATGTAGATTATTTAATAACGCTAATGTTATTTTTCTCCTAATTCAAATGTTATACATCTTACTTTATGTATTTTAAAGTAACGTTTTAAACTCACTTAAATGTCTATACGCCACTTAATCTATACTTTTACACTCTGAATTTACATTTTTCCCATTGTTTATATTTCTTATTTGCAATTATTATTCACCAATATTCAAAGCAAACAGTTGTCTATCGCTAGCTGATAGTTTTCCTGATTGCCATACCTCCTTATTTATTGTATGTTATGTCATCATCTTATTTTAGCTCAACACTCAGATGTATGGTGTTGCAAATGTCTAAAACATAATCTAACCTAAGAATGTTATACTACACTTCAAAGTTAAACCTACTTTAACCTTTCATGTAATAAATTCATTTTCACACCTCCCCCAATGCACCACGCACACACACACACCCAAGGTGGTGTGTGGGTGCGTGACTGCAAAGGTCAGCAACACTTGAAGATGTTTCTCTTCTTTTTTTTTTCTTCTTCCCTCAGCTAATAAACATGTAACTCCCTTTATCATTTTATCATACTATATATCTCAACTCTTATTATAGTTATTCATGTAGGTTTTTATTTGTTCCATTATTTAATTATACACATATATATTTGTATATATAAAAGCGCTCTTTATATATATCCAAACATACATGCATATCTTCAGTCTACCTTTTCTTCATCTCTTATTTCAATACCCCACATTATCTCTGTCGTAAGTATTAGTTTATTCCATTTAGCATTATTTCTTATTATTGATTTTTTTTTTCCATTTCTTCATTTATTTTTACTTTTCTCTCACTTTAGCACTTTGAGTTTTCTCTTATTTTATTTTTCTCTCTCTCTCTGTCTCTCTCCACACTCAATCTCAATTTTACCATCTATTTTTCTATTCTTCATTCCTCCTTCATGATCTGATACTATTGCTAAACCTAGCACAGTCATTTTATTCTGTACATGTGCTTGTACATGCACCCCTCACCTTCCAGCGGGTGATCATGGGTGATGGGTCAAATGCAAGAATAATTTCGCCACACCTAGTGTGTGTGTGACAATCATTGGTACTTTAACTTTTTTAACTTTACATGCTCTGGTGTCACACAAAAAATTGATTTCTTTAGCCTTTTTTATATCATTATCTCTGATTTACTCGCTGTTTGTTTACTTAAGTCCTCATAATTTAGTATGTCCTTATTATCCCTCTGATCAATTTCTTTGTCTTTTCGTGTGGTCTTTGGAGATTTGGATGTCTCCTATTTTGGTTACAATAGATTCTAATAGACCATATCAGGTCTGCGTTTTTTGGGTCCCTTTTTGACCTTACTGTTGGTTGCTCCAATACACTTTCATTGTATGGTTCTACTGCTTTCCAGTCTTTACATTTTAACTCGTCTTTTAGACTAACCTTTAGTTTACTTGTCCCTTTTCCCGTTTTATAAATTTGGAGTAATCCGTCGTCCCCTACAGAGCCGAACTTATAAGGATTACTTTTTCCTTTGTTGTAAGATAGTGGTTTAATTTATTATCGTGGTACACGTCGCTTCTACTGGAGATGGTTCCCCAGTGGAGGTGTCTTGCCTACAAGCTTCCACAATAACCCACTATTTACTTCTCACAACTTTAATATGGAGTGATAGCCTAACGGCGATTACTCCCACACACTCTCAAGTTCATTCATACTTTTCAGTGTTAAGATATTCTGAAAATTTTCAATGTTTCATGTAGGAGTCCGACCCCCTCTAGGTTATTGTTGTTTACGGACAAAAATTCAGTTTTTTTTCTGAATAGACCTTGTTAGGTCTGTGTTGGACGCCGTCGCCCTCAGATAATGGCTTTCGGATATTTCAAATTATTGTGGGATCCGTCACCCTCCAGTATGTTTGTTAATGGCTTTCGGATAATTTCTGTCATCGCGGACTCCGACGCCCTTCAGTATTTTGGCCTACTTGTTTTTTTCAATTCAGTTTTTATTTTAAATTTTAACCACGGACATTGGACTCCGATGTCTCCTCTAATTCTTTGACCTGTTTACCTGTTAGAGCCTAGGATTTACAGGGTTTGTATATGCGTCGTAACCCTCAGTCACAGGCTTTTTCTTAGTCGTTTCTTTCTCTTAAAACATACTCACTGCTCTCTGCGTTCCTTCCTCTTGTCCTCGGACTCTGTCAGTTTTTCAAATTCCAGCCCGAAATGAAGAAAACAGCTTCCTCAATCAGGAGTTGGTGGCCATTCCTCTGGTTTCACTCACTCCAGCTGGAATCGTCAAAATGTATTGGATCCGGCTCGAAGGACCAATTAGATGTCAGGTTCAAACACTGATGACATCTATTAAACAAGACAAAAGGCAAGGAATCAAACAGAGACAGAATTAAATTTGGACTCAATATTGAGGAGAGACATGGCCACTGTACTTTCTGTACAGTCCTGCACCACGCTCTGACAAAGAAGCTTTTCGTCCTCTCTTTTATTTAGATGTTCAATGTTTACGCAACAACACATTTCTCAACAGGATTGGGTAGTATGTAAACAGTCCTTGTTTTCGGTCACAATAGAAGACAAAAGAAGAAGATCCCTCGGGCTTGGGCTTGTCGTAGATTCAGCTTTGGCAGGTTTTTGGAGGACAATGGATGACCCCTCCCGTCTGATTCCATCGTACACAGCGGAATCTTCCGAGCGTTTGGCTTGGTGCCACAAAGACAGCTTCTTGTCTGTTCAATGGAAACTCACAATGGAAAGTTTTTTGATAATTTAAATACAATTTTTCTGACACTTTTCTTTACTCTTTGATTTTTCTCCAGCATCGCCCAATCTTCCTTGAAACTTTGTCTTTGACAGAACTTCACAATTTCTGTTTCTGCTCTAGTCATGTCATCACAAGTGAGACACTTTCCTTCGACATCTTTCTGGAATTCAAGCATCTGTGGCCATCTTTAAGTACTGCACTTTGAGACACCATACTGATAAACTGATGGTCGTCCTTTGACATCTCAATGTTTTCATTTTGTCCAGCATCAGGAAAGTCGTGCTTGAACTGCAGCTGCCAAAGCTCCTCAAGCTTCACCACTGAGATTCTGTTTGCAGTAATTCCTGTCCATTTGTCCATTGTAGTTCTGTCACTTCCACCTCCGAGTGGTCCATTTACTTTCCAGCCTAGCATCGTTCTCACAGCATATGGTCCAATATCCACACTTTTAACCACTTGCAGTGGCTCCATCGCTTTGGGAACGTTTACTCCGATGAGTAATTCAATCTTGGCTTGAATATTAGGTATTCTCACCTCCTTTAGGTGTGGCCACCTATCAACATCCTCTTGTCTGGGAATATTGTCCTTAGAGACAGGAATGTCTTTCTGTGAATACACTTCCTTTAGTTTCACAAACTCTTTTCCGTCCAAGCTGCTGATTTCCAAACCAGTCACGATGCTTGTGTTCACGACAGTGTCATTTCCCATTGTTCGCAACGAGATGCTTACATTGCGTCCACTCACATTCAGTTGGTTTATCAGTGACTCTGTGGCAAAAGTAGCTGAACTACCGGCAAAAGTAGCTGAACTACCTGGGTCCAGAAAGGCATACGTGATCACTGTCTTGGTTCCTTTTTGTGCCTTGATGTACACGGGAAGAATCGAAAGAACACAATCTTCTCTACCGGCCCCAGTGACACCACGGGTTTCAGTTGTTTGTACAACGGCACTTGATATTGATTGCTGTTCAAGATTGTCCTTTGTGGTTTCTTCTCTGGAGTCTTTATGACCAATGTGTAATAATGTGGGATGCAGTCTAGAGCATTCTTGACATTGAAGTTTTTGTTTGCAGCTACTACTCATATGTCCTTGCTTTAAACATGCAAAACACACACCTTTGCTTCTCAAGAAGTCAATCTTGTCTTTGTGTAGCTTGCTCTTGAATTTATTGCAAACTGTAAGGCTGTGTTGCTCTCCATTACAATAAACACAAGGTTTTCCACTAAAGTCCACCAAGACTGTTTGTGTTTTTGTTATGATGTGGTTATCATTTTCTGTCTTGGGGGGCACAACAACCGTTGTAAACACCTTTTTTGGTTTGAGGGTTTCTACATATTGTGGTTTTATTTTCTGTCTCACAGAATCTTTCGTGTTCATGGTGGTTTATTTTATGTTCCCATAAAGCGGATTCAAAAGATACTTGACTTGCCGGTTTACAAAGTCCACAAAATCCTTAAATTTAACTCTTGTCTTTGTTCTTTCTTGCAAGTCGCATGCAAACTTCCTCCAAGGTTCCCTGAGTTTATATGGAAGTTTGTTTGTCAGTGCCTTTATATTAGCTGTGTTGTCCAAGTCCTCCATGTAGTTAATGTCTGTCATTGTGTTAGAGCAGCCTGTGAGGAATAATGCGAAGGACTGAAGGGCAACACCGTCTTCTGGCTTGATTGTTGGCCACTCCATGGCTTCTGTTATGTAGGCTTCGGCTATCTTAAAGTCATCACCAAAAAACTCCTTTAACATTTGTTTTGCTTTAGTGTAGCCTGTTGAAGATTCCATATGGATGCAGCTCTTAACCAACTCATGTGGTTGTCCACTTGTATACTGTAGCAAAACATTGAAGACGATCCTGCTTGTCACTAGTGCGGCTTTCAATTCCATGTTCTATGGCCCCAATAAAGGATTTGTATTCCAGGGGGTCACCCTTGAATGTTGGAATGGGAAGATCTGGAAGTAGAGATGCCTTGTGACTCTTCACGAGATACTCTGTGACGTTGGCTTGCTGAGAAATTGCTTTGCAAAGCCCATCAAGTGTTAGTGCCTGTTGTTCTTTAATTTCAGTTTTTGGTGCAAATGTAGTCATTTGAATAGCTGTGGGGGGAGCATTATGTTTAATGCTACGTGTTGGTAAGGTGGGTGGTGGTACTTGTGTGTTAGGGCTAAAAAGTCTTCTAACATCCTTCTCATCAGCTGTATTGATACCGTCTTCTTCTTGTGTGTTTTCGTAGTTTTGTAAAACCTCCATTTTAGCGTCACATTCAGCAAGTGTGGTTTGCATTGCATGCATTTCCTTTCGAGCTTTTATTGCAGCTTCTTCCTATTCTATGGCCAGCTTTTCTTGTAAAGCTGCTGCCTTTGCTTTCAATGATGCATGCTCCATTTCCGCCTTTAATCTGACAGAAGAATATGAAGAACATGAACTTCCGCTTCGTGATGCAGCTTTACTTTGACTTCTAGCGGTCCGCTTTGTTGATGTAGAGCGACTATCTGCAGGTGACACTTGTCTATTGCACTCTTCCGCTTGCTCAACACGCTTAAAAACATCTTTCATCCACTCCTCACATTTCCAGAAAAAGTTCATCATTTTATTTTTTGGATTAAACCAGTTGTTTTGATCTTCCACAAACTCCTCCTCAGACATGAATTTCTGAAATCAGAATTAAGATCCAAAGATTCTTGCTGCAAACCACTAAAGTCCACACGAAGCTGATTTTTTACAGCGTCCACATTAACATCCTCCTCCATTAAGTGCTCAATCTGCGTCATCAAGCAAGTCAATTGAGCCAGTACGCTCCTGCGTGCCTGCATCTTTCTCGCCTTGTGCTCTTCTACAGCCTTCTCGGTCATTTTTACTGTCCTTTTTCCACTGTCTTGTGCATCCATAACAAGCCAATATTTCCACAACGAGTCAATAAAAATTAAGGCTGCAGCTAACGATTACTTTTCTATCGATTAATCTATAGATTATTTTTCGATTAATCAGTTAATCTATAGATTATTTTTTCGATTAATCTATAGATTTTTTTCCTTTTACCGATTATTTTTTTATTTAAAATGAAGATGAAAAAATAAATGTAGGCCAGTTTTTTCAAAAGGCATGGCTTTTATTTACAAAAAAAAAGAAGTATGGCCACTCAGTCAACATTGACAACAACATGACAAAATATTCTGTAACAATGTAAACATTTAAAACTTTTAACATTTAACAAAATTAAAAGTAGCTTATTTGCTTTTTAATGTGCAAATATAAAAGTAAACATCCAGTGCAAATCTTAATATTCTGCAATAGTATAAGCATTTCAAAAGTAAAAGTATTGCTTATTTTGCTTTAAAATGTGCAAAAATAAAGATAAACATCCAATACAAAAAAGTGCAGAACGAAATATTCTGTAACAACAGTGTAAACATTTCAACAAAAGTGAAAGTATTGCTTATTTGCTAAAATGTGCAAAAATAAAGATAAACATCCAATACAAAAAAGTGCCAATCTAAATATTCTGGAGCACTGTAAACATTAAGTATTGCTTTTAAAATGTGCAAAATAAACATCCAGTCCAACACAGAACACAATAACCAATTCTACTCATTCCAGTGAGTGTCTAACAGTTGTAATGAAGAAAGGTTAGCATGTCTACATGCTCTGGTTCTTTTCTTGTTTACAATATTCCCAGCAGCTGAAAATAGGCGCTCAGAAGGGGTCGATGTGGCTGGAACTGAGAGGTAATTAGCCTTCACCTCAAGCCAGGACTGCGAGTGAGCTGAGCTGCAGTTTAAGTTTCTAGAAGGTCAACGGGCTCATAGTGATGTTACTAGTAGTTGACTGGGAGGTGTTTATTAGCATTTGGGGAGAGTCCGCTGCCTGATGCTCACCTGCTAAACACCTATCTGCTCGACGCTGAAGCACTGACCACATGCGCTCTGAATACGCACTGCTGATTGTCTGGTAACGTTTTGAATACGCACTGCTGATTGGCTGTTAGCGCTTTCTGTGTACCAATCAGATGGTTGTGTGGGTGGGACAATGCTGCGTGCTGAGACAGAGGCAGAAGGAGCAAAGCACTGGCAGCTTGTTAAGACTTTAGCTTTAGCTTAGAAACTCGTTCGGTACACCCCCGTACCGAACCGAAAGCCCCGTACCGAAACGGTTCAATACAAAACACGTACCGTTACACCCCTAGCAGATACAAATGACACATTCATGTTTTTGTGTAATGATGACAACGTATGCTCACGCGGACGATTGACTAGTTGATGGTTTTCTTTTCAAATGTTCGTTCATAGCCGTTGTGCTGCTATGATAGGCCATTTCCGCTCGACACACTGTGCATACAACAACATTATTAGGCCGTGTATTGAAATACTCCCACACTTTTAACGACTTTTGGCGTGCTTTTTTTCCCCCTCGCTCGCACCGTCTGTTTTGCGCTCCGCCATGACGGTAGTGTGACGTAAATATGCGACGCGTCGACGCACAAAAACGGCGTTGACGTATTTACGTAACCGATGACGTCGACTACGTCGACGCGTCGTTTCAGCCTTAATAAAAATGCCGATGTGCCGCAGCATAGCACCGGGACGAGCTTCTCTCTCTCTCTCTCTCTCTCTCATTCACTTTCAAGCAGCGTGCACTCACGTACGCGTCCTCTTGCAGGCTTGTTCCTCTGTTCCTTTTAATCCACAAAGAGCAAGTTTTTTGACTAAAATGTAGATTCCTAATGAAGCCTTTAGCTTGACGCTCCTCTACTTTCTCCTGCTCCGCTTGCTGCGGCGACAACAAACAAATGTCCAGACGCTCCTCTTCGTTTTGTATCGTTTACTATTGTCACTTAATTGTTCAAAAACGTAAAACAATAACGATGTGGGAACAAATAAATGGCAAAATAAACAGAGTTTGTTACAGCAAGAAAAGAGTTAGAAAAAGTAAGAGTGAGGTCAAAAAACTGTGTGGCTCAATTCCCCCGCACCTGACTGTCATTACCCATAATACCTTGTGTCCAAAAACCAACCTACCACACAGATCCTTCCGCCATATATGCAATTTAAACAGTTACGTCATCAAATTATTTAGACAAATGTAATAATTATTCTAAGCATGCAAATCAAGTAAATAGTCCTATTTTGGCTGAATAAACATAAAGCACCTTCCATAAAATATGTAAATTAACTCAAACAGCATTTAGGCTCCTACAGTCCCTAGTGTGTGAATGTTGTCTGTCTATCTGTGTTGGCCCTGTGATGAGGTGGCAACTTGTCCAGGGTGTACCCCGCCTTCCGCCCAAATGCAGCTGAGATAGGCTCCAGCACCCCCCGCCACCCCGAAAGGGACAAGCGGTAGAAAATGGATGGATGGATGGATTGCATCCATTTCATTGCGTCTGAAGAAAAGTTACAGTTTCTTAGTTTGGTCAATAATGTTCTCTGATCATTTCTATGATATGTGATTGACTAGTGACCAAAGTCAGCTAGGAATGGTTCCATTCACCCGTGATCATGCAAAGGATAAGTGGTTGAAAATGAATGATTACGTTTACATTTGCTTTGCTCTGACTAGAACAGCAGTTTCCAAAGTGAGAGATGCCAGAATATTTCAAGAGAGGTGCAGGAGCTTGAGAAAAATAAAGACAAACATATATACTGGTCTGCCTCACCGTTAGACAATCAGTGGCAGGGGTGGTCTGCCTCACCGTTAGACAATCAGTGGCAGGGGTGTCCAAAGTGCTTCCTGGGGGTCATTTGTGGCCTGCTGCACCTTTTAAAAATACTACTACAGAGAACACAAAGAGGAATAAAAGAGCAAATTGTTGTTAAGTAATGGGAAAAAGTAGAAATGTTAGCAATAAAAACTTGGAATGCAGAATGTTTTTTTTTTTTTAAGCCAACGCCGATACAGATAACTTCTTGCTTCCGAAGAACGATACCAATAACCAATAAACTTGTTTATACCTATTAGTTTGCAAATGCAGATTCAAATGTAATTTGTGCATTTCTTTAGCACAAGCTACACTGGCTTTCAAAACCCCATCACAGTGATGCTGGCATTTCAGGTGGTTGGTAAGGTTTAACATGTTGAAGCGTGATGGGTTTTTTTTTTCCTCCTCGGAGAATGTTTGCAGACCATTCAGTGCAAATAGCACGCAAAATCTGAAAAAGTGAAGAAGTCCTAAACGTTCGAACACCATGTTTGTTTACAATGAGCTCAAGGGAAGTTTGGTCACCCGAACCAACCTACAGCATAGTATGGGTAATCTCGCCTCATTGGAGCTTTTATTTTGCTGATAGGCAGGCTGTTTGATTTTCTAATCTAGATCCTTTCATTCAGGTGGCTTGTCTCCAACTGAGCGTGGCCTGGCATGGCGCTTCCTGTTTGGGATGTACCCCTGCAGCTCCACTGCTCTAGAGCGACCTCTGCTGCTGGAGCAGCTGGCTGTACGTTACCAAGTCATGAAGAGAAAGTGGCAGAACTTCCGCCCTTCCGCTGTACGGATGCACCTCAACGGCACGGACGGTAAAGACCTAAATATTCTTAACCCCTGAAGATGAGAGGGGTGTCTCATTATAGATATTATGGTTAGTATGGAGGTTAATTTGTGTCTTTATTACCTTTTTTTGACGCTGAATTATTTGCTTTTGAATTTTGTGAACTGAATTTTTATACATCAAATTATGCTGACAATTTAATCAGATGAAAATTTGTGAGTAAAATATGTGTGTTTAAAATATTAGTTTATAAAAAATGTATGCGTAAAACCGCTGCATCAACTGCCTCGTTCTTGAGTTTTGAAGTTGAGTTTTTGAAGCAACACATATTTCTGCAGTTACATAAATTCAGTGTTACCAAAAAGCTTTGGTCATAAAGACACAAATTAACCTCCATAGTTATTGTGTTGATTATAAAAAGACATTCCATAAATGGCACATGTAAAGTACAATAGCCAGAATTTAATAAACCAGAATGAAAATATGGATGATAGATGATTTCTTACGTCATTGTTTTCTCTTATTGACTGCCTTTTTCCAGTGGCACGTAATTCACCGTTTAATATCAGCACTACAAACCATCAATAATATAGAAAACAGACGCAGTATAACAAGCTTCCACCTGTAAATGTGGAGCTCGGCGTGAATGTAACGGACTTGGTGATAACGGGTTGAGACAACTCCAAACTTCTACACTGCAACGTCAACTGGTGGAGCTCAGAATCAATATTACTTTATACACACAAAAGAAAAACATATCTTATTTAGTTAGATAAAATACATCATTCTCACCAGAGATGCTGACTATTATGAATTGTAACTAAAACGTGTTGAGTGCAGATCACTTTCAAATATGGCTTGTCAAACAGTTTTGCTCTGATCAACGAAGAACGGAGGGCGGAAAAATGCTGACCTTATTGTACGACTGCATGTCAGGTGAATCTTAAAGGTTAAAGGCCTACTGAAATGAAATGTTTTTATTTAAACGGGGATAGCAGATCCATTCTATGTGTCATACTTGATAATTTTGCGATATTGCCATATTTTTGCTGAAAGGATTTAGTAGAGAACATCGATGATAAAGTTCGCAACTTTTGGTCGCTGATAAAAAAAGCCTTGCCTGTACCGAAAGTAGCGTGACGTCACAGGTTGAAGGGCTCCTCACATTTCCCCATTGTTTACACCAGCAGCGAGAGCGATTCGGACCGAGAAAGCGACGATTACCCCATTAATTTGAGCGAGGATGAAAGATTCGTGGATGAGGAACATGAGAGTGAAGGACTAGAGTGCAGTGCAGGACATATCTTTTTTCGCTCTGACCGTAACTTATGTACAAGGGCTCATTGGATTCCACACTTTCTCCTTTTTCTATTGTGGATCACAGATTTGTATTTTAAACCACCTCGGATACTATATCCTCTTGAAAATGAGAGTCGAGAACGTGAAATGGACATTCACAGTGACTTTTATCTCCACAACAATACATCAGCGAAGCACTTTAGCTACGGAGCTAACGTGATAGCATCGGGCTTAACTGCAGATAGAAACAAAATAAATAAACCCCTGACTGGAAGGATGGACAGAAAATCAACAATACTATTAAACCATGGACCTGTAAATACACGGTTAATGCTTTCCAGCCTGGCGAAGCTTAACAATGCTGTTGCTAACGACGCCATTGAAGCTAACTTAGCAACGGGACCTCACAGAGCTATGCTAAAAACATTAGCTATCCATCTACGCCAGCCAGCCCTCATCTCCTCATCAACACCCGTGCTCACCTGCGTTCCGATCATCCGTGCGGTCGGCGGCTAGCGTCGGATAGCGCGTCTGCTATCCAAGTCAAAGTCCTCCTGGTTGTGTTGCTGCAGCCAGCCGCTAATACACCGATCCCACCTACAACTTTCTTCTTTGCAGTCTTCATTGTTCATTAAACAAATTGCAAAAGATTCACCAACACAGATGTCCAGAATACTGTGGAATTTTGCGATGAAAACAGAGCTTTTTGTATTGGATACAATGTGTCCGAATACTTCCGTTTCAACGATTGAGGTCACGCGCATACGTCATCATACATAGACGTTTTCAACCGGAAGTTTAGCGGGAAATTTAAAATTGCACTTTATAAGTTAACCCGGCCGTTTTGGCATGTGTTGCAATGTTAAGATTTCATCATTGATATATAAACTATCAGACTGCGTGGTCGGTGGTAGTGGGGTTCAGTAGGCCTTTATTAATACATTTATCAATAAAGAAGAAATGCCTTATTGACATACATTATTTCCAGGCTTTCGCAGGCAACATAAAAGATGTGGCCCCTGGGCCTTGAGTTTGACACGCGTGTAATTGACTGTTGAAAGTAAATTAATCAAAAGTTCATTAAAACACACAATCTAAGTTATGAATGTTGGTCATTGACTTTGATCATGTTTAGGCCTGCAGCGAAGGCATTGCAGGCCTTGACGGCCGACCACTGCTTATTTCATAACCCCTTTGAGACTTGGCAGAGCGATTTTTCATCATTTCATGGTCACTTGCCGCCCTACTGTTAACAGTATCAGTTTCTGATTTTGACTTTAATACTTTGTTTGGTCTTATCTCCTACTTTTTTCAATGTAGCTGAGCTGGTTGCAGCAGTCAGCTACTTTGACCAGAGGCAGGCGCTGATCCAGCAGCATGAACAGAACCAGAACGACGTGGTCCGACATAGGCTGGTATTCTTGGAGCTGCAAGCACAGGTTTGTTTTAAAAGCACCTGGTTTACTGGTTGGAATAGAAGAAACTTGTACTTTTTACTTGAAATTAATCAAGATCCTTGAAAGATTTTGTGATTTTTTCTTTCTTTAATTTGTTGATCAGGATTATAATCAGAATGAAATAGTTTTAAATATTTGAAAATATATACTGTACGTACAACTACATAAGACAATGTAACACAAATACAGTTATTCCCTAATTCCCTTTGACTACATACAATTGTTTGAGCAGAGTAAAGTCAATAGTGCAAAACAGAAGGACTGAAAAATATCGACCTCATCACGCCAGTATCAATCCAGAGCTGATATGGTCGATATTTAGGTGGATTTCAGTATTGTCCACCTCGAGTTAAGATTAACTGTCTAATAGGGGTGTCAAAAAATACATTTTCAAATGAATTGCAATTCTTATTTGTAACGATTCTTAACCGATTAAAAAAAATCAAAAATAATTTTCTTTTTTTTTTTAATCTGTACTGTCCAGCCACTCAGATGAATCATATTGTTGATGTAGATGCGAACATCTGCTGTATAAATTTATTTTAGTAAAGAGAGGTGTGTGATACTTCGGTTATTGCCTTTTTTTAATTGACTTTATTAAATGTTTGGGAAGACTTTTATTAAACAAAACCATTTTTATTTTAAGTAATATAGAAATGTATCACAGCTGTTTATCTATTTTATAGAATAATGTTATTCATAGAACTGACACCCAATGTTATTAAAAAGTATAGATTTTGAATCAAGAATCATTTTTGAATCGAGAATTGATTCTAAATTGAATCGTTACCCCAAAGAATCAAATCGAATCAAATCGTGTGGTGCCCAAAAATTTCATAGCCCTACTGTCTAATTCTAACATCAATTAACTAGAAAGCAGTTATACATACGACCAATCAATTTTATTAGTTTATTTATAATTTATTAAAACACATGTGTTTTTCACTACAATGAAAAATGGTCCCCTGTTTGTCCTCTGATGATTTGTGTTGTTTATCATGTCTTAAGTTGTTGTGTTATAATGATGAGATAAGTAGACACAAAAATGTCCTTTACATATGCATAGTTTAGCTGTGATATGACAGGCAATCGTATCACTGCCTGATTTTTTTCTTACGTTAAATAACGGTTTAAACAAGATTTTATGTTGTGCATGAGCTATTAAATACAAAATACAGTAGTACCTCAATTTATGAGCTTAATTGGTTGTGTGACGACGCTGTTAACTCAAAACACTTGTATCCCAAATCAACGTCGGCCATCAAAACAACACAATTTTAACATGTAACATTATTTAAAAAAAGAAAAACTAACTTTTTAGAGAATACGTTTTGTATTAAAAACAATACAATATAGAATGTACTACAAACAACTACAATATATTCATGATGATAATAATAATGTGCAGCATTTACCTTAAAGAGTGGACTTCTACGGTATCTCATTTCAGCTGCTTCTCCGTCAAAAACCCCATCAGCAGCTTCTCCATATTTTCATGGATAATTGTCCACCGTTTAGATATTATTTTGACATTATTGGCCGGCGTTAGACTCATTCTGCTTCAGTTTGGCGCAGTGATACGCTCTCATTGCTTCGCTAAGTTAGCGACACGCTCTGTCATGTTTTTTTTAATGATTCATTTTTTTAATTCAACAAATATTATCATCTCAGCACTGTCCTGCATACTTACTTCCTTCCTTTCCAAAGTTGGAAAACAAAGTTGTGTTGCTCTCTAGCTATAATCGAATGCTAGCGCGTAAGACCAGGTGTTCACAGTGACATTTGCTTGTAACTAAAATGTTTGCTTGTAACTTAAAGCATACCAATTAGCTCTTATCTCAAAACACTCTTAGAGGGGAACTGCACTTTTTTATGAGAGACAAGAAGACAAAGTTTTTTGTCTTTTTGGCAGTCTAACATGTAAAAATTAGCTTGTTGTCAGTGGCTGGCAATGCAGCTAATGGGAGCAATCAAGTCTACCTCTACATCATTTTAAAAATGCATTCAAAAACCACCAACAATTCTTAATTTACGTTTCGTAACCTGTATAATAACCTAACTGTAGCCACATTGTTATTGGGAGAGACAACACTGAGGAACTTGTCAGAATAACTGTATCTAAGTTATCACAAAAATTAGTGTTTCAATGAGTTCCCAGCGAGCAGACAAAAGCTGTCTTTGATCTTACCAATCAAAAGACTTGTTAAACTCCACTGTGTAGGATGGGAAGTGACATGAAAGTGTCGGTTTCTTTCTTCTATTGTAATCCATAGGAAGATTTTGTCTTGACCCGAGATCTACAAAGCATAGAGGAAGCAGGGCCTGACTCCACTCCAGGCACCTTTTCTTTGAACTGTTTTGTGACCAAAGGCAGCGGCTGTTTACGACCCCCTTCCTTTAGAAACAGCTGTTGCCATGTAATCAGGGAAAATCCAAATAAAAGAGGAGGCGTACAATCTTTCGTCAGAGCGTGGTGAGACACTGTACAAGGGTACAGGTCTACGCGTTTCTCCTCAATTGAGCCAAATTAAATTCTGTCTCTGTTGAATTGCTTGCTTCTTGTCTTGTTTAATAGATGTCATCAGTGTTTGAACCTGACAGAACTTTTTTTTTTTCATCGTAGTAACATGCGTTGGTATTGGCCATAAAAGCTAACTATAAAAGTAGATAAGCTAGTTTCTACATCATCACCTGAATCGCGTTTGAGTTTGTAATGCACAGCACATTGTGATAAGACACCAATCTGTATTGACTGAAAAACATGAACAATTATATTAAAGTATCTGTAAAGTATTAACCCACATTTCATGTTTTGTTTGTACACAACTTGCCAGACAGCGTATGCGGTCTGTTATGATACACGCATGACGTGCTGTGTGTATCATGATCAATTTTAAGTGTGACTCGATGGACAGTTGTCTGTTTGGTCCAGCTGGCTGGTTACGTGTTTTCCAGTTTATTTTGGGTAAGCACTCCATTTATGTCAAAATAGCATGGCTCCAAGGGCCCTATTAATAGAGTGGTCCCTTTTCACATCACTCTCTCGGCTTCCGTCTGCTCCAACATTTCAGCCTTCTTTCGTATGTTCAGCTTCAAAAAGATAAGGTTGTGAATCCTCACTTGTCCCAAAAACATTCATCTTTGTTGTCTGTTACCAAGTCTGCCATAATTACAACACACTCGCGTTTGTTTTTGGAAGTAGGAACACACATTTGTTGCTGGAAGTCAGAAGTGCGCTGCTAAAACTTAAGGTGCCGACCGAGATGCTGGCACAGTTTTACTCAGCCATCATCGAGTCCATCCTCACCTCCTCCATCACCGTGTGGCTCCCCGGCGCCACAGTCCAGGATAAGCATCGACTGCAGCGCATCGTACGTGCTGCTGAGAAGGTGATTGGCTGCAAGCTCCCATCCCTCCAGGACCTGTTCTCCTCCAGGACCAGGAGGCGTGTGGGTCAGATCACAGCTGACTCTTCTCACCCTGGACACAAACTATTCTCCCCTCTCCCCTCAGGCAGGAGACTACGGTCCATCCAGACCCACACCTCCCGCCGCCTGAACAGTTGTTTCCCCTCGGCCATCAGGCACATGAACAATAACAAGATCTGATAGCTCAGTTACAGCTCTTTTTATTACCAAATCTGTGTTATATGTGTTTTATGTTGCACGATTGCACCAAGAAAAATTCATAGTTTGTGAACCCGTTCTCAAACAATGGCAATAAAAACTATTCTGATTCTGATTCTATGGAAACGGAAATAAATGCACTGAGGAAATCAGTTCTGGCAATGATTAAAATGAGGTTAGGTAAATATTGTACATATTGTTATGATCGCATCTGTTACTACATTATATATAGACTTGCTGTGTGTATGCAAAATGTTGATGGAGGGTTTCGAAGTTGTTTGAGGGCTTTGAAGGCTACAACAGTGACTCCCATTAGCCGCATTTTGAAAAGCGTTTTTTAACCATCTTTAAAATCCTAAATCAAAAAAATTTAAAAAAAACATGTGTGTTCTTGTCTCTCATAATGATTGTAAACAATAGGCAACATTCCCAAAAAAGTGCACTTCCCTTAAGTTGAGGTACTGCTGCATTCTAATTGTCTTGTTTGTTTTCAGATATTGTTTGAGCGTGTTACATTCGACAAGGAAGAGGTGCAGGAAGCCATTCGAATCATTGATAAAGACGTTCCAAGAACTACCAGAGATCTAGGATACTACCAGTACGGACCTTTTCTCATTTTTCTTTTAATAGTTATTGTAGATCAGAAACATTTACATATTTTAAACTGCAGGCAATGAGATTATGTTTATATTAATAAGGGTTTGATTGATGTGTGCACTTTCCTGTGTTATATTAGTATTCGCACAATAACTTCTTTTTTCAAGAAAATGCATCTTATTAAAATCTGAAAATGTTCTCTGTGCATACATGCTGGAATGTCAAACCAAGTTCATCCAGCTTTAGCATTTGATACAATTCAACATGTTCAGTTCCTTCTTTTTTAAAGTTGTTATTAGTTTACGTACATACCTGTACAGTAGTATCTTATTACAATGTTTTGTTTTTTTTACCTTTTCCTTAGAGAATAATTTGTGTGTTTCCAGAGATGAAGGTTCAGGGAATCTGTTGGTGTTGAGAGACATCCTCATCACTTATGCTGCTTTTCATCCAGGTTAACGATAAGTACGATCTATTTACCTCGGTTCCATTAGCACCGGCTAACTTGAGTTGGCATCTGTTTGTTGCCGTGTAATGCAGAGGTGAGTTACGCCCAGGGAATGAACGACTTGTGCAGCCGATTCCTTGAGGTTCTTGATTCGGAGGTGGACAGCTTCTGGAGTTTTTCCTCTTACATGGAGAAATTTGCAAAGGATTTCAGAGAAGATGGTCTGTACAGAAAAATAGGTAGGTTTGACTGTATTTTGTATTTCCATGCCGTGAAGTGGGCTAAACAAGAGCAGTGTCTTTTAGAGTTGGAGGCGGCCCTGTTAAAAGAGTTAGACCCTCAGCTTCATGTCCACTTGGTGACAGACAGCATGGAGAGCTTCACCTTCTGTCACAGGTATTTCACTTTTGGTAGCTTAGGAGTATGTACACTACAATGTTTTCACAGGATTTTGACATGGTCTGTAAAATATCAGTACTCGTGGTCCACTGCATTTTTTTCAAAAGGCAGTTTTTGTCCCCTGCAATTTTCGATATCAAAAAATAACGTTACGCTATTGAAAATTGACAACACTAGTGCCAGGGGAAAGAAGGCCACTCAGGCTGAAGTTTGTCCGTTGAGGCCGCCATAAGCTGATTGATTGGTTTTCTGGGGGTGCCAATGTGACAATGATTGACAGCATGCAGCAGCTGACTAATTTGTGGTTAGATGCGAGATAATAGCGAGTTGGCCTCCACACGGCAATCATAAACAAGTAAGACAAACAAAACATTCAAACAAGAGGAGCCTAGTGCGCTACTTAAAGGTCGTGTTGCTGAAAGTAAAGTTATTTATTTCATTCTGCTAATTTTTTCTTTTATACAAAAAGTAAATTATTGAAAAATGTATCTCTCATTCATATTACCCAAAAACATGCATCTACCCCCTTTTTGATTTTATTGTTGTGATTTTGTACGGTGTCCTTGAGTGCCCAGAAAGGCGCCTTATAAATACAATTTATTATTATTATTATTATTATTTTAAACTATGCCTCCTGAACACAAACCAGTTTTGGAAAATCCATGTTTCATCCCTGTTGGTCCCATATTTTTTTACACGTACACATCCTGTACTGCCTCGGTTATATTATGACCAAACATTGTTCGTAACAAACTAGTTTATTTGCCCCGCATATCATTCCGGCCAATTGAGTTTGACTTAAAAATGGGCCACAATGGGGCCAAAGAAAGTTGCGACTGCCATCAATTTGATAAAAGACGGTCTTTGCCAAGAGTCTTCTATAAAGGTCAATGTGATGCTAAATGTCAATTTATTTAATTTATTCATAATGTATATGTATTTCACATTGTTTTCTGTATGTAACATTATACTTGTTCACTGTAAAATGTGTTGTGTTAACATTTTTGGGTGTCTGGAGCAGATTTACTGGATTTACGTTATTTCTTATGGAAAATATTGCTTCAGTTTTTGTACAATCTGGTTTTCATTTGACCTTTTGAAATTGATTACTGTTGAACACCGAGGTATCAATGTATTAAGATCGATGCACTTTGAAGTATTCTGCCAAAAATACATAACTGCTCAGCTACTTCTTTGACTTTTCAGTTACATATTGTCATTATATAGCATTGCTAACACTACAAACAGCATGGCTCAGAGTGATAGTGTGGTTGGCCCCCAAATCAATGGTTGCGCAGGTTTGATCCTCTGTCCCCCTGTGACCATGTTGAAATATCCTTGAGCAAGATACTAAACCCACAGTAGCTCCTGATGTTGCATCATCAGCAGGTGAATGTGGAAATAGTGTCAAAGCCCTTTGAATACCTTAAAGGTAGAAAAGCGCTATACAAGTATAATCCATTTACCATTTACAAGTATAGTGCTTTAATGCCCTAAGTATAATTTAAAATTACACACATTACAGTGCATGATGGGTGATATGCAAAACACTCTCTCCACACTTCCTCATGGTTGGCGCATTTTAGCAGCTTGATATTTTTGATTGATTACAAAACTTTAAGGAGGTCATCAGGGAAGTAAACACGTTGGAGTCGAACTTTCACATACTCTTAATATTCAATGGTTCATCGTTTATACTTCATATTGCATAGTCGTCAGAGTCTGATGTGATGGGGGTTGTTAAAGTTGAAGTAGTTAAAGTCATGTGTTGTTCAGTCTGTTATAGCTTACTTTAATCAATGCAAACTGTTATTGATTACCTTAAAGAGTGGACTTCTACGGTATCTCATTTCCAGCTGCTGTCAATCAATCAAGTGTTACTTTGGTTAAAAAAAAAAAAGAAGAAGGTTGTTACATCACAGTCTCAGTCACAGTCTCTGCTGTGTAGCAAAAAAAGCTTTTTTACGTGTGTATTTGTGTATGTCTGTCTTTGTGTGTGTGTGTGTGTGTGTGTGTGTGTGTGTGTGTGTGTGTGTGTGTGTGTGTGTGTGTGTGTGTGTGTGTGTGTGTGTGTGTGTGTGTATGTGTGTGCATGCACATCTACAGTATATATCAGCGAACTGGCGATTAGTACAGTTTGTACTGTATTTTTACATGTTTGGAAAACTTCCCTTTTCAATTTGGTATGAAATTAATATACAGACCTAAATCATTGCAATTGCAGATTACGTGTAAAAGCATCTGTGTAAAAATGTACACAGATCACTCTGGGACAGCACACATAGTTGTAATAAATAATAATAAAAAACAACTGATGTTGTGTCGTGATTTAGATATCAAATTTATTTAGATCAGGGGTCACCAACGCGGTGCCCGCGGGCACCAGGTCGCCCGTAAGGACCAGATGAGTCGCCCGCGGGCCTGTTCTAAAAAAAAATAAAAAATAAAATAAAAAATTAAAAAAATATATATATATTTTTTTTATTTTTTTATTTTTTTTTAAATTAAATCTACATAGAAAAAACACAAGATACACTTTCAATCAGTGCATCAACCCAAACAACCTCCCCCATGCACACTCATCCACACCCACAAAAGGGGTTATTTCTTTATGCTACCAATATTCTGGTGCCCACAACATAGACAACACATCTGCAAGGGACACAGTCCCTGAAGCACACATGATTGTATAGGCTGCTGGTCCACTAACATTTTCATTAATTACTATTTTTTATGTAATTATTTTTATATTGTTTTACTTTCTTTTTTATCCAAGAAAATGTTTTTTATTTATTTATCTTATTTTATTTTATTTTTTAAAAAAGGGCCTTATCTTCAACAGACCAGGTTGTCAATGAAATTAGATTTGTTTAAAGGGTTTTTTAAACCAGGCCCAGTCCAGATAATGTCCAAGTCGGACTCAGCAACACACACCTTCATTCATGTACACAGAAAAAAATTAGGGAACACAACAGATTGCATATAATTTATAAACAAAATTACATTTTCAAAATAAGCATTTATGTACAGTCCAGATTATGTCCAGGTCACTCAAATTAGGGAACACAACAACAGATATCATATAATCTATAAACATAATTATACTTTCAAAATAAGCCTTTGAGGACTTCTCATCTTTTTTTTAATGTGTTTTGGCATCATTATCGTTTTCAACCATGTAACTTTCTAAAGTTAGATAATACTGAATAAATGTTTTAAAGAAAGTAATACTATGTGAATATCTGTTTTTGGCCTTAAAAATAAACATTTTACAGAGTACTATAATTAAATTGACTAAATCATGATTGTCAATGAACTCTCCTAAAATAACAGAAACCACATTAAGCTTCATAAACAAACCAATCCTTAAACACATTTTTTCAACTTCCACCCAAAACAAAGACACAATATGACAATACCAAAACAAATGTAGGGTGGATTCAGGCTCCTGACAACAAAATCGGCAATCATCTGACTCTGTCATATTCCATAATTTTAACATTTTCCCTGTGGGTAAGAAGTTATAAATAATTTTAATTTGAAAATAACGATTTTGCACATCGATAGTGGTTTTATAGATTAGTTTGAATATGGCATCCCATGGCAACGGGCAGTCAAAAAAGTCCTCCCATTTTCCATTTGTGTTGTATGAGGCAGCCTTCAAAGATTTCTTTATTAAATAAAAATTATATATTTTTCTATTTATTTTAGTTCCTTTTTGCCAACTAGAATTTCTTATTAGAGGTTTACAAACTAATAATTTAGTAGTTCCATAATTAATTATTTGTTTCCATCTTTTCCCAATTACTCCAGTTAGTTGATAAAATGAAAAGCTTGAGCAAGCATCACCATACATAGCTCTAAATTCATCATACTTCATAATTTTACCATTCTCATTGATAATATCATTGACAAAAATGATTCCTCTTTCAAACATATTTTTCCAAAAGAAAGGCTTTCCATCTATTACAATATTAGAGTTCATCCATATTAACTGCTGCAAAATATCGTCTCTTTTTTCTGGCACATAAAATTGAAAACACCACTATGAGTAGATTGTTTCCTTTATGAACCCCGCCATGTTTCCCAGCAGACTCTCTGGGAGGGGATCACTTGTAAAAAAGGATACAATTTCTTTTGATACAGTACATGTTTTTTGTCCAACAGGACATTTGTGTACCACTCAATGTTTAAATACATCTTTGGAACAATTGATGCTTTTAAAGACAGACACATAGCTTCAAGGTTGAGAAGTTTCAGGCCCCCATATTCATACTCTTTGTACAAAACCTTTCTTTTAATCTTTTCTGGTTTGCCATTCAAGACAAAATCGAAAAGACCCTCCGCTCATAAATCTTAAAAAAGTTTTGTGATGGAGCTAGTAATGACAAAAACAAATAAATAAATTGAGGAATAATTAACGAGTTGGCAATAGACATTTTACCATACAAGGTTAGGGATTTCCCTTTCCATAATTGCATAATTTTGTCCAGCTTTCTTAGTCGATTATCATAATTTACTGAGCCTAGATCTTCCAGATTTTCTGGGACAACAACACCAAGTATGTTAACTGGTCCATCTGTCCACAAAACAGGCACTTTGCATTTCATTCGAAAGGACGTACCTTTAGATTTCCGATCCTTAACATTTTACATTTATCATAATTAAGCTTAAGGCCAGATTGCTGTGAAAATATGTCCAAAAGATTAAGAAGGTTCCGCAAACAATGAGGAAAAATCTTATCTTTGTGAATCAGCCTTTTCTGACATGAACTTCATCAAGAACAAACACAGAACACGCCTCACTGATGCACATCTGCAAGACTCACTCAGAGTTGCAGTGTCAAGTTACACACCATAATACAACACACTAGTTAACAGCATGCAATGCCAGGCTTCCCACTAACTGACAAAGAAACAGATAACAGATTTGGTGTCCAGTTCAAAGTGTGACATGATTTAAAAATCTGAGAGTTTACTTTTGTATTTTACATGAGTTATTATTTGAAACATGGTGCAAAGTAATTCATGATTTGTTAAAAAATGTTAGTGGCTAGCTAGTTAAAATGGGATATTGTGATTTCACAAGACTGTCTTAGAAGTGATCATTTGAAAATGTTCAATTTGAAAAATGTGCACTTAGAGAAAATATAAAAATAAAGTGTTGCATATTGATATTTATCTGTTTCTATATATATTTATTGTGAGAAATCATTAAGATGATCAGTGTTTCCACAAAGATACATATCATTAATTATTAATAATAACAGAGTTAAAGGTAAATTGAGCAAATTGGCTACTTCTGGCAATTTATTCAAGTGTGTATCTAACTGGTAGCCCTTTGCATTAATCAGTACCCAAGAAGTAGCCCTTGGTTTCAAAAAGGTTGGTGACCCCTGATTTAGATGCTTATTTAATTACATTACACATATTTTTAATACCTATATACATAGGTATATATCTAGTGTATATATAGTGTGTACATGTATACAGTATATACAAATATAAATATATTTGTATATACATTGTGTGTGTATGTATGTATGTATGTAGGTAGATATATATATATATATATATATATATATATATATATATATATATATATATATATATATATATATATATATATATATATATATATATATATATATATATATATATATATATATATATATATATATATATATATATATACACCAGAGGTGGGACCAAGTCATTGCTTTGCAAGTCCCAAGTAAGTCTCAAGTCTTTGCCCTCAAGTCTCGAGTCAAGTCCCGAGTCAAGACAGGCAAGTCCCGAGTCAAGTCCAAAGTCAAGACTGGAAAGTCTCAAGTCAAGTCACAAGTCCTGCATTTTGAGTTTCGAGTCCTTTCAAGTCCTTTTAACCACAGACTAATATTTTTACACAGATTGTGTATGCTTTTAAACCGCTGTATTTATTTATTAAAACAAGTGCATTTGAAATAGCAGGGAAAAAAATAGTACTGACATTGCAATTCATAATAGCACTATTAACCAGTCATTTTAATAGTTTAAACAATTTTAAACATTTAAACTCATTCCTTTACAGAATAAACACATTTGCAAAAACAAGTGCAACTGTACTTATTTGTACAAAAGTGTTAACATTGTATTTCCATGGCATATTGCATTGTAACTAGTTCCACAGCAGTTTCTATTCTGTTCTTACCTTATCTCATTGATCTCATCTCATACTGTATGTGTGTTTATGTGTGCGTACACATGAAAAACATAACAAATACATGAACATAACAATGAACAGAGTTGTACTTTTTAGATGTCAGGGCCCTATGCAATATGTACACATATTCTTAATATAGTATACATTTTAACTGACCTTTATTTGACTATGTTTGTCTTTTTGTAGGTGGCTAAAATATGCTGTGCTGCTGACCGCCGTCTAACGTTATGTTACTGTGTGTGATACATTGACTAACGTAACATTATATGTAGGTACCTCATGCAACCCTGCTTAAAAAAATCACTTGACAAAAAGTATGAATAAGGTGGCAAACTGCAGTGGACGCAACATATTCCTGTGTTTGAAATGATGTTATAACCACAGACATCTTGTAAGTACACGCAGTATTGGTTGCTGTGACGCGAGCAAATTGCATCTTGAAGTGGTGATGAGGAGCCAGCGAGCAGCCTAAACTGACAGTTGACAGGTAGAAAACAAAGATGCCGGGTTGGTGTTCAGCGTTTTCCTGCTCAAATGAGTGGACTGTTGAAAATAGGAATCGGGGGATTACTTTTCACAAGTAAGATTTAACATTAATGTACTATTGGTTGTATTTTATGAAAATAACATTACCACAGAGTTGAAAAGGAGCAAAGATCTTCAATATTTGTATGTGAAAATCACAAATAAATCTTCTGGGGGAGGATGACGCCCCTACAGGGGTTTGGTTTACAAACTTTCAGCCCCACCTAAAACAAAATTCACCAGCCGCCACTGATTATGATGCATTCTCATTTTAGGCAAAATATAAGACAATACTTTCTTAACAGTATAATTGTAACCAGGAATAAGTCTTCAAGTAACAATATTCAAATACTAACATTGTTGGGTAAGACAGCATTTGGTTTTATTCTGAATCCAGTGAAACAGATTGGTGGTTTTAGCTGATATAAAGACTTTCAGGTGTTTATATATGTTTAAGTATTTGGCAGACGCTTTTATCCAAAGCGACATACATAAAAAATACATATATAACAATCACTGTAAACATGATCATTTAGGGAAGAATGTAATACAAAGTATCAATACAAAGTGTCAAGACAGAATAAACTCTCTGCTGCTGCAGCAACAGAGATACAGTCTATAAGATATATAGATATCTAATGTATTCATACATTGTTTATGTAGGATATACGCATGTATATATAACGTAATCATATTGTTTCTTCAACTTAAAAATAGCTGACCGTTTTTTTCCCCCTTCTCTGGGTTTATATTCCCAGTTTTGATCTCGGACGTCTGGTCACTTATAGCATATAAGAATATTATATTACTGTTAAGCAAACTATGAATAATAAAACATGTGTCCGTTATCATAGCTACACGTATGACGAAAAAGCGCGTGAAAATCAGTGGTATTCAGTGAGGTAAAATGAATTAAATGCGCTGACAGTTCATTGCTCCTGCCAAATGAATTGCACTGAGTGGAGCGGATCACCACTCCAAGATGGCGGCCCCGCGTCTCGTCTGCG
>NC_084741.1:38186153-38206153 GCF_033978785.1 Entelurus aequoreus | reverse complement strand
CTTTCAGTAATTCTCACTATAGGACAGTGGTTCTTAACCTTGTTGGAGGTACCGAACCCCACCAGTTGCATATGCGCATTCACCGACCCTTCTTTAGTGAAAAATAAAATGTTGGGTTTTTTTCAAATTCAAGACAAAGTTATATGTTTTTGGGAACACTTTAGTATGGGGAACATATTCTAAGTAAGAAAGACTTAATTTAGAGTTATTTGGTTAGGGTTGGGGTTAGAGGGTTAGGGCCATGGTTAGAGGGTTAGGGTTGTAATAAGGCCATGCCAAATAAGGCATTAATAAGTACTTAATGACTAGTTAAGAGCCAATATCTTACTAACTTGCATGTTAATAAGCAACTAATTAATGGTGAATATGTTCCCCATACTAAAGTTTTACCATGTTTTGTTACTGGTGCACAAAATTAACCGTACATGAACATCACCTTGTTCAAAGAACAAAACCAACAGAGTGCATAAACTCACAACAAATTACACACCTGCAAATCAGTGTGACTTCTGCTGTTGCCATATCCGTAGTACGCCGATAGGGAGAAGTTTTTATTTACACGATGAGTCGGGTGTGTCTTGACCTCCGCCGAACCCCTGAGCCCGACTCACCGAACCCAGGTTAAGAACCACTGCTATAGGAACTAAAAAATAATACATTTTGCTTTTGCCATAACTAAAGTTAGGTTAGTATGTTTGAAAAATATGTTTTCTTAATTTTTCTCTAGGTTCTGCACCTCCCCGGAGTTCTCTAGCGCCTCCTAGGGGAGTTAAATTAACAATAAATTGATGTATTGAGAAAGAGTGAAAAATGTTCCGCTCCTTTGACACTTTTTTTCCCTCATATCTAAAAAAAAATGTTTAACTTTGGCCTTAACAGCGTGTGTGTGTGTGTGTGTGTGTGTGTGTGTGCGTGTGTGTGTGTGTGTGTGTCTGTGTGTGTGTGTGTGTCTGTGTGTGTCTGTGTGTGTGTGTGTGTGTGTGTGTGTGTGTGTGTGTGTGTGTGTGTGTGTGTGTGTGTGTGTGTGTGTGTGTGTGTGTGTGTGTGTGTGCACCTCAGATGGCTGCTGCTTGGTTTCCAGAGAGAGTTCGAACACAGTGACGCTCTTCGTTTATTCGAGATCCTGAGTTGCGACCACCTGGAGCTCATTTCCCAGCAAGTAGACCGAGCCCGTCATCAGGAAAGGCTGGCACAAACATATTGCACAGGTGAAACCTCCAGCTGAAGTGGCCATAAAAAATAAAAATAAAATATATGCATATATATATGCATATGTATGCATGTTTTTCCAGATGATGGGTGCGAGTCACAGCTTCAGGCTGTCAACACAGACTTCACATTTGAGTTGTTTATCTGTGCGGCCATCTTGCTGGACCACAGAGACACTCTGCTGCAATGTCGAGATGAAGTCCAGCTGATTCAGTTCACCAGCAGGTTGGCATTGTGCTAAAACATCCACCCACTGACCACAAAATTAGACCCATAATTTAAAAGGGCTCTATCCCACTTATGTGTATGTTTAAAATGTTATACTCTCATTTCTCAACTCACAATTTTAGGAAGTATGAGAAGTACGAATATTTGGCAACTTCATTGTGACCACTGCACAATACCGTGTCGCTTTTCTTGAAAATGACATTGAGAAAATGTTTTTTTGGACGTAAGAATTCTGTATACAAACTGGGGTAAGGTAGCAATGGAAAACAGTTTTGTTCACCGGGCTAAGTCACTGCTCCTCTGCTCTCGCGACTTCAGCTGTTCGACACTAATATCCAATATTTAATTCTTCCTATGTCCTATAAGGGGAGAAAGGAGAAAATAAGGACAATTCCATGGCCGCCAAAAAATAGGATTGTGGTCAGGCACGTGCACATTTTGAGGGCAGGTTTCTTAAGCCAGAAAAAGGACACCATCACACAAAAAAAATCATTAAATTAAACTAAAATTTAAAAAAAACCTAAATGTGTACAGTTCGCAAATTATTTTCTTTTACTGTTTTCAGACAGTGTTAAAGCAAAAACAGCATCACAGTAATGATATGCAGTCATCCCTAGTTACTTTGCACAACAATTAATATATAAATAAATACACACACACATATATATATATATATATATATATATATATATATATATATATATATATATATATATATATATATATATATATATATATATATATATATATACACACACTACCGTTCAAAAGTTTGGGGTCACATTGAAATGTCCTTATTTTTTAAGGAAAAGCACTGTACTTTTTAATGAAGATAACTTTAAACTAGTCTTAACTTTAAAGAAATACACTCTATACATTGCTACTGTGGTAAATGACTATTCTAGCTGCAAATGTCTGGTTTTTGGTGCAATATCTACATAGGTGTATAGAGGCCCATTTCCAGCAACTATCACTCCAGTGTTCTAATGGTACAATGTGTTTGCTCATTGGCTCAGAAGGCTAATTGATGATTAGAAAACCCTCGTGCAATCATGTTCACACATCTGAAAACAGTTTAGCTCGTTACAGAAGCTACAGAACTGACCTTCCTTTGAGCAGATTGAGTTTCTGGAGCATCACATTTGTGGGGTCAATTAAACGCTCAAAATGGCCAGAAAAAGAGAACTTTCATCTGAAACTCGACAGTCTATTCTTGTTCTTAGAAATGAAGGCTATTCCACAAAATTGTTTGGGTGACCCCAAACTTTTGAACGGTAGTATATATATATATATATATATATATATATATATATATATATATATATATATATATATATATATATATATATATATATATATATATATATATATATATATACACATATATATACATATATATATATATATATATATATACATATATATATATTATGTAGTGTGTGTAATTGTTTTTTTCATGCATAAAAAAAGACTAAATAAACTAAAAAACTCAGTACTACAGTAGTATCAGTCACTAGATGAGAACAAAGCGAACAGATCACGCTATTCAGTATCATGGCCACTGATTGGCTAAGCCTCAGAAGCATTGCTATATTGGATTGAAAGAGTATAAATGTGTCTAAAAGGTCTTATTTCATGTCTAGGGGGTGTCACAGCGTGTAGGTGACGAACCCCAAGATGCAGAGACGGCAGGCTTGGTGCAGGAAAACATGATTTAATTTAACACTAAAACAAGAATAAACAAAAGGGTACAAACAAAAGGCGCGCACAAGGCGGAGAACAAACTTGGCTATGAACAAAAACTAGCACAAAGGCTAACTGTGGACAAGAAACAAAAACACTTACTGTGACACGAAGGAACTATGACATGAGCAGAGTGAACAGAAGTAGTCACAGCTACAACGATAAGTATTAATGACATTGACAATCATAATGACATGTAGTAGCGACAATATTCCAGCACAGACTGGATGGCAAGGGAGGTTTAAATAGTAGCTGGCTGATTGACACCAGGTGTGGCCAGGTGCCAATCAGCCGCAGCTGAGGGGAAGCAGCGCTCAGGGAGACAAGCAGGAAACAAACAAAATAAAAGCGCTGACAGGAAATAAAGACAAACAGAGGAAAAACTCAAAACATAACTAAACTGTCAGTGACAAACCTGACAGAGGGCTCACATAGTGTTGAAAAACATTTTTATGAAATAACCTTTAAACTGTTTTTTATACTCTAGCTATGAACACATTTGAATTAAAAAGGATGATTCCTACTTTGCGGAAACACATTTGCCGTGGTGATATCTGGAATTAAATGACAGCGATAAAGGAGGAAGGGCTGTACAATATACTGTATTTCACCAGACTTTTGTACCATACCGTAGCGCAACTTTAGACCCACCTTTCATCCCATCAGTTATGATATTACAAGGAACTGTAAAGTAATGATTAGATTGAATGGTCCACCAGAACAAGCAAGGGTATTAGTGGTCAGAGACTTGAAGGAACTTGAACAATATCAATGAAAAAGATGATGATGATAAACAAGTGGAATAGTGGGGAAATGTTCCTTGTTTATTGTGTACTGTGTGCAGAGAAACAGTGTGGACAACCAACATGATGGAAGAACAAATGAGCTGCACAAAATTCAAGTCTTTTGACTATCATGATCATAAATGCTATGAGTTAGAAAATAACATTGACCCAGATATTCACTTCTATCAGGACTCTAATGTGGACTGTGAGTATTATACTGACGAACAGTTTAATTCAAATGTTAAAATGGAAGGCTTTTCTGTGATTCATTTCAACAGCAGGAGTCTTTACAGTAACTTTTCCAAAATTAAAGAGTATCTTAAACAAATACAGCAAAGGTTTACCATAATAGCAATTTCAGAGACTTGGTTGAGTGATAGTAAGGAATTACTGGATGGATTAGAGGGATATGAAATGTTTTGGCAAAACAGGATGAACAAAAGGGGACGGGGTGTTGTATTGTCTGTGATGTCCTCTCTCAAATGTAGGCTGATTGCTGACATGACAACTGCTATTGACAATCTGATGGAATGTGTAACTATTGAAATCAGTGCTGAAAGATCCAAAAACATATTAATTAGTTGTATTTATAGAACTCCAGGATCATGCATTGATCAATTTAATAAGAAAATGTTTGAGTTATATGAAAGACATAATGATAAGGTGATCTTGATTTGTGGTGACTTCAACATTGATTTGATGAAATTTAATGATCACATGAAAACCACTGATTTTGTTAATCTTATGTTTAGCTTGAGTTTCTTTCCACTAATTGTAAAACCTAGCAGAATAACAAAGGACAGCTTAACACTGATTGACAATATTTTTATAAATGTATTTGATGGGAATAGAAAAAGTGGACTCTTAGTGACTGATGTAAGTGATCACTTGCCTGTCTTTACAGTGATCCAAATGAACAAGGAGAAAAACTTACAAACAAAAAGACAAATAAATAACTTTGTTAGAATAAAATCACCAGAAGCAGTTAAGGCATTCAAGGCTGATCTTTTAAATCAGGATTGGCAAAATGTTTTTGTGGAGGACACTAATGAAGCATACGATACATTCCTGGATATATTTCTGACACTTTATGACCGTCATTGTCCATTGAGAGAATATAAGCAAAATACTAAAAAGAGGGAGAAACCATGGATAACAGGGGGTTTAGTAAAAGCCTGTAAAAAAAAAAAAAAAAAGGCTTTACAAGGAATTTATTAAGCATCGAACAACAGAAAATGAGGACAAATATAAAAAGTATAAAAACAGATTGACATGTATCATGAGGCTGCAACAAAAAAACTATTATGAACAATTGCTGCATAAACATAAAAATAATATCATTGAAACCTGGAATGTGCTTAATACAATGATTAAAAAATCTAGCAAAAAGGATTTTACAGCTTATCTGGTAAAAGATGACAACTCAATTATTGAAAATATAGAAGAAATAGCTGAGGAATTCAATACGTTTTTTGTGAATGTTGGCCCAAATTTGGCAAAAAATATAAATTTTAATATGAATGATGAGAAAAAGTTAAAGCGTGTATCTGACATTAAAAATTCAATGTTTCTTGGTGGAGTTTGTGAAAGTGATGTGTTAGAAATGGTTAGAAAGTTTAAAAACAAAAAATCTGTCGATGGTAACAACGTGGATATGTCACTTGTTAAAGAAGTGGTGGATTGTGTCCTGAAGCCGTTTACTTATATATGTAATAAATCTTTATCAACTTGAACTTTTCCTGACAAAATGAAAATTGCTAAAGTTATTCCAATTTATAAAAATGGTGATAAACACATGGTCTCAAATTATAGACCTGTGTCTCTACTACCTCAATTTGCAAAAATTATTGAGAAATTATTTGTAAATAGACTTGATCAGTTCATTGACAAACATGAGCTACTGAATGATCAGCAGTATGGGTTCAGGAGTAATCGATCTACATCCCTAGCGGTGATGGACTTTGTAGAAAACGTAGCTACAGCAATAGAAAAGAAACAACACACCGTTGGAGTATTTATTGACTTATGTAAAGCTTTTGACACAATCGATCATTCCTTACTTCTGCAAAAATTGGAAAACTATGGCATAAGAGGTGTTTCACAACAGTGGTTAAGTAGTTATTTAAGTAATAGATCTCAATATGTGGAAATTAATAAGACTAAATCACAGCCAAGAAGAGTAACTTGCGGGGTGCCACAAGGCTCGGTATTGGGACCTAAGTTATTTATACTATATTTAAATGATATTTGTTCAGTGTCTAATAAATTGAAATTTATTATGTTTGCAGATGATACAAATGTATATTGTTCAGGAGAAGACTTGAAGTGTTGAGGATAATAGAGGTTGAGTTGATTCAGCTAAAAAAATGGTTTGATATTAATAAGTTATCATTAAATGATAAGAAAACTAAGTTTATGGTGTTTAGTGGTGCAAGGACAAACTGTGAAGCAAAATTAAAATTAAATCAAGTGGAAATTGATAGAGTATATGAAACTAAATTCTTGGGAATAATAATTGATCATAAATTATGTTGGAAACCGCATATTGAATATATAAAGGGAAAAATATCCAAATCCATTGCTATTCTTTATAAAGTAAAACACATGCCAAATAAGAAATGTTTGCATATGTTATATTATTCTTTTATTTTTCCATATTTAACATATTGTGTTGAAGTTTGGGGAAATGTTTATAAAACAAACGTAGACCCAATAATTAAACTTCAAAAAAGGGTCATTAGAATAATACACAAAGCGTGCTACTATGAACATACCAATCCATTATTTATTAGTTCTAATGTGTTAAAATTTTCAGATATTGTGTTTTTAAAAACAATGGAAATTATGTTTCGAGTAAAGAACAACAGCCTTCCAGCTTGTATTCTTAGGTTATTTCAATTAAGAGGAGAAAACTATAATTTACGGGGATATTGTTTTTTGAAATATGTAAAGCAAGAACGAATACAAAATACAAATGTATTTCAGTTTTAGGAGTTAAATGGTGGAACAAGCTCAGTGATGTGTTGAAGACATGTACTTCTTTGTTGTCAAGACTTTGTCTGTGGCGTGGTTTGCTCTCCCGTGGTGCAAATGAATTGGACCATACGTGGCGTGCAGGTGAGGACATGTTTAATCTTTTAACTCAAACAAAAAGGTACAAACAAAAGGCGCGCACAAATGCGGAAGTAGAAAACTAGACTATGAAACAAAAGACATGCACGTGGGCACAAAACTATGAACAATAAACAAAACTTACTTGGCATGAGATGAAACAAGAACTATGGTAAACAGGTGCAGAGCATAAATTTGTGTGGAGAAGGTGTGTGATGTTGCCAGGACGAACAACAGAAACAGAAAAGCTTATATAGTGACATGATAAGTGAAAACAGGTGCGTGACTAACCGTGAACAGGTGCGTGACATGACAATGTGAACCAGGTGAAACTAATGGTTGCTATGGTGACAAAGCAAGGGAGTGAAGACAAGAACTAAAAAGTGTCCAAAAACCAAGCAAAACAAAAACATGATCAACACAGACATGACAGAGCCCCCCCCTTACGGACAGATCCCAGATGTCCAAAAAAAAAAAACAGGATCAAGAGTCATGGGAGGGCGGGAAGGGGACATGGCGGTGGGTCGCCAGGCCAAGTGGCCCCGAATCCACCGGGGCAGAGTCAGGTGGCGGCGACGCGTAGAGCGCCGCTGTACCAGGCGAGGTGGGCGACCTGGGAATGGCCATATCCATGGCCGACGAGGAGGTCGGCGCACTTGGCGTGGCGGACGACCAGGTAGTGGCCACATTCGTGGCAGACGAGGAGGCAGGCGCGTCGTCGTCGTTGCAGGCGTGGAAGCAGCCGATGACGCAGGTGCAGCAGACGAAGCAGGCAGCGAAGCTCGGCGTGGTGCGTCAGGCGGAGAGTCTCGGCGTGGCGGGTCTTGGCGAGGGTCTTGGTCTTGGCGAGGGTCTTGGCGAGGGTCTGGGTCTTGGTCTTGGCGAGGGTCTTGGTCTTGGCGTGGGTCTTGGTCTTGGCGTGGGGGGTCTTGGTCTTGGTCTTGGCGTGGTTGGTCTTGGTCTTGGACTTGGCGTGGTTGGTCTTGGTCTTGGACTTGGCGTGGTTGGTCTTGGACTTGGTCTTGGCGTGGTTGGTCTTGGCGTGGTTGGTCTTGGCGTGGCGGTGCTTGGATTTGGTCTTGGCGTGGCGGTGCTTGGTTTTGTCGTGGAGCTGCGACTGGCGGCACTGGGCGTCGTGGAGCTGCGACTGGCGGCACTGGGCGTCGTGGAGCTGCGACTGGCGGCACTGGGCATCGTGAAGCTGCGACTGGCGGCACTAGGCGTCGTGAAGCTGCGACTGGCGGCACTAGGCGTCGTGAAGCTGCGACTGGCGGCACTTGGCGTCGTGAAGCTGCGACTGGCGGCACTTGGCGTCGTGAAGCTGCGACTGGCGGCACTTGGCGTCGTGAAGCTGCGACTGGCGGCACTTGGCGTCGTGAAGCTGCGACTGGCGGCACTTGGCGTCGTGAAGCTGCGACTGGCGGCGCTTGGCGTCGTGAAGCTGCGACTGGCGGCGCTTGGCGTCGTGGAGCTGCGACTGGCGGCGCTTGGCGTCGTGGAGCTGCGACTGGCGGCGCTTGGCGTGGAGCAGGTACTGGCGGCGCTTGGCGTGGAGCAGGTACTGGTGGCGCTTGGCGTGGAGCAGGTACTGGTGGCGCTTGGCGTGGAGCAGGTACTGGTGGCGCTTGGCGTGGTGGGGCTTGGCGTGGAGCTGGGCGTGGAGCAGGTGGATCTTGGAATGGTCGAAAAACTGGTGGTGGTGGCCGTGCTGGTGGCTGTGGTTTGGCAGGTCGAAAGACAGGTGGTGGGGGTCGTGCTGGAGGCTGTGGCTTGGCGTGACGAAAGACTGGTGGTGGAGGTCGTGCTGGAGGCTGTGGCTTGGCAAGGCGATGCTGAACCACCCCACCTGAACATTTCCCAGCCCTAGCCCCCCCCTCAAGGAGCGGATCCCAGACGCGCTCCCCGCGGTCTGGAACCGTCTTTTGGGGTGGGTGGAGGGAGGTCAGGAGGGGGGCTAAATCCTCCCCTCTAAATTGTCCAAAATGTCTTTCCTTCCCCCCCACCTGGGCTTTTGTGGGTGGATAAAAAGAAAAAATTTGTGACGGGGGCGGGGTTTGAGTCTTGGGGGGCGGGGCATGAAAACTGGGTGACTGTGATTGACATGCTCTTATTTCTAAAAACATGTTTTGATAGTGCTCTATCTTGGACTTAGAGTCTTTTGCTGGGGGCGGGTGATCAAAAGAAAAAGAATTCAGGAAAAAAAAATCTTGGTCTATGATGTCATCCTGGCTAAGCCGGGCAGGCTGTGGCCCATTTCCGCCCGGAGGGGGAGGAGCTTGCAGGAGCGCAGCGTGCTGTCCGCTCACCTTCCCTGACGTCCTCGGTCTGGAGCGCCGCTTCCGGGACAGGGATGACGTGCCAACGTCCCCGGGCCAAACGGAGCTGATCGGCACCAGTTTGCCGGTCGGACCCCACATGAGATCCCTGCGCTCCATGGGGGAATGGCGGAGTGTCTCTGCTTCCATGGCGCGCAGGACCTCCCACGTTCCTTTGTCCAATCTTGCGGGAGAACTCTTATGCTGGCGACATCTGTCAAGACTTTGTCTGTGGCGTGGTTTGCTCTCCCGTGGTGCAAATGAATTGGACCATACGTGGCGTGCAGGTGAGGACATGTTTAATCTTTTAACTCAAACAAAAAGGTACAAACAAAAGGCGCGCACAAATGCGGAAGTAGAAAACTAGACTATGAAACAAAAGACATGCACGTGGGCACAAAACTATGAACAATAAACAAAACTTACTTGGCATGAGATGAAACAAGAACTATGGTAAACAGGTGCAGAGCATAAATTTGTGTGGAGAAGGTGTGTGATGTCGCCAGGACGAACAACAGAAACAGAAAAGCTTATATAGTGACATGATAAGTGAAAACAGGTGCGTGACTAACCGTGAACAGGTGCGTGACATGACAATGTGAACCAGGTGAAACTAATGGTTGCTATGGTGACAAAGCAAGGGAGTGAAGACAAGAACTAAAAAGTGTCCAAAAACCAAGCAAAACAAAAACATGATCAACACAGACATGACATTTGTTAAGGTTTAAGAAAACATTGAAAGGTGAAATAATTGAAAATTATAAAATATAGCAACGATTACTTTCATCCCATTGATTTTTTTTTCTTTTTAATGTTGATGTTCCAGGTAATCTTATTTTCAGTGAAGGTATAGGATAGGCAAATATAAGCCTTGGCTTCAGCCTATTCCTTTTTCGGTCATGCTTTTTCTTTTCTTTTCTTTTTGTGTGTAAATGTGTATGATTGTTATATATGTATAATTTGTACTGTACTGTCACACAAAATGGTTAATGGTTGATTATATGACCGAAATAAACTTATTTCATTTCACTTATTTCATTTCACTTATTTCATTTCATATTAAATTAAACAGGACTGGTGAACATGTCTAATTTGCATAACAGTAAAACTGGTAAAATAATTTGCCTGCCCATTCAACCTCGATTTTGAAATTAATGGTGAAGTAGTTAAAACGGCAACCAGTGACACAAGGAAAGTAGATTCGACTCCATTTGGGCAAGACTTTGCCTTGTTTTTCTGTTTTGTCTAGGAAATGTCGTACTAGTAGGAACACAATGTTTTCAACGACACTAATAATGCTGTGGCTAATTTTGCACCAAACAACGACAGGGGATTTCACAAACAGTCTCACAATAACTGAAATAAATGCCTCGTATAGATATCAAAATATATTTCGGGGGAATTGATTACTGAGAGTATTTTTTTCTTCTTACATGAATTGAAAGAAAATTGGGCTCCAGCAGAAAGGGCACCATTAGGGTTCTATCTTTGCACATCCTGATTGTGGTGAGCAGCTGCCCAGGAGTTGCAATGTGATTTTTGAGCCTTAGCACTTAACTGTGTGTCGCTGTAGAGCTGTGAGCAGTGGCAGCAGGTGGGGGTGAGGGAGTGGAGCCAACCCTCGACCCATATACCAGTCGCAACAGAGTAGGCGCGGTTGCGGGAAGAAGGCTGCCAAATCCGAGAGTTGAGATGAGAATAAGGCAGATAGCAATTTAAAAGCCCCTGGAATTATCAGTACAAGGCCACTTTAATCAAAGCTGTATCAAGTTTAGAGATGGCTACCAAATTCAGTACTTTGATAGATACTGCCGAACACCAACCGAAAACCGTCGTATCGGTCATCGATTTACGTAAAATCCAACGGCGGCATGTTTCGATAAACTTTGTTGCATGTGACGTCACGTCCGATTACAAACTGGCGTAAAAAAGGTAAAAAAGCAGTCAAGCTATCAGAGCGGACTCAATGTTACAATTTTCAATTCAATCTAAGCCAGAAGGTGCTCAAAAGAGCAGTAAGGCTGCACTTTTCAAAATGTGCTAGCTCGATGCTAATATACTTTTAGAATTTGCCATATACGGTATATGCTAAAGATTACCGTTAGTGATTTTACCTGGCGACTTCAACTCTTCTAAATTTGGTATTTAAAACTACAACTAAGATGTATGTTACAATCAAGTACAATACTTACAGTATAAACACTTTGTAGGGCTCAACAAAAGACAAGACTGGCAGATTTAACTAAACGGCAAAGACTACTTGTTATGTTATTGATGTTTTTAATTGATTTTCATGATTACAAACATACAAGTAAATCAAAATCAATAGTCAGTTATTTATGGTAAAAAATATATATAAAAATACATAATATATAAAATATATATATACAGTATAGTATACATATTTGTATATATATATTATACAGTACAGGCCAAAAGTTTGGACACACCTTCTCCTCATTCAATGTGTTTTCTTTATTTCATGACTATTTACATTGTAGATTGTCACTGAAGGCATCAAAACTATGAATGAACACATGTGAAGTTATGTACTTAACAAAAAAAAGGTGAAATAACTGAAAACCTGTTTTATATTCTAGTTTCTTCAAAATAGCCACCCTTTGCTCTGATTACTTTTTCGCACACTCTTGGCATTCTCTCGATAAGCTTCAAGAGGTAGTCACCTGAAATGGTTTTCACTTCACAGGTGTACTTGAAGCTCATCGAGAGAATGCCAAGAGTGTGCAAAGCATTAATCAGAACAAAGGGTGGCTATTTTGAAGAAACTATAATATAAAACGTGTTTTCAGTTATTTCATCTTTTTTTGTTAAGTACATAACTCCACGTGTTCATTCATAGTTTTTGTCAGGACTTGGTCCCTGGCGTGGTTGGTTCTCCCAGAAGGCAACGGAAAATTGGCGCGTGCGAGGCGTGAATTTAAATACATGTTTATTTAACAACAAAAAAGGAATAAACAAAAGGCGCTCACAGTGGAGGTAGAAAACTTGGCTATACAAAACAAAAGACTTGCACAAGGGCACAAAAACTATTAAACAAAACTTACTTGGCATGAGGAAAAAGCATGAAAAAGAGCAGCATGGATCATGAGCGTGAACAGAGTGGCAGGAGTGTGAATGTGATGTCGCCAGGACGAACAACAGAAACAGAAAAGCTTATATAGTGACATGATCAGTGAAAACAGGTGCGTGACTCTAAACGTGAACAGGTGCGTGACATGACGATGTGAACCAGGTGAAAACTAATGAGTTGCTATGGAAACAAACAAACCAGGAAGTGCAACCAAGAACTAAAAAGAGTCCAAAAAACAAACAACACATGACCAAAACAAAAACATGATCAACAGACATGACAGAGCCCCTCCCTTAAGGACAGATCCCAGATGTCCAAAAACAAATAAAACAAGGCAGGATCAAGAGTCATGGGAGGGCGGGAGGGGGACATGGCGGTGGGTCGCCAGACCAGGTGTCCCCGAATCCACCGGGGCAGAGTTAGATGCCGGCGACGCGTAGAGCGCCGCTGTACCAGACGAGGTGGACGACCTGGGAATGGCCACATTCGTGGCCGACGAGGAGGTCGGCAAACCTGGCGTGGCGGACGCCCATGGAATGGCCACATCCGTGGCTGACTAGGAGGTGGATGCGTTGTCATCGTGGCAGGAGCAGATGACGCAGGTGCAGCAGACGGCGAGGCTTGGCGTGGTGCGTCGGGCGGCAAAGCTTGGCGTGGCGGGTCTTTGTCTTGGCATGGTGGTGCTTGGTCTTTGTCTTGGCTTGGGGGGTCTTGGTCTTTGTCTTGGCTTGGGGGGTCTTGGTCTTTGTCTTGGCTTGGGGGGTCTTGGTCTTTGTCTTGGCGTGGGTCAGGGTCTTGGTCTTGGCATGGGTCAGGGTCTTGGTCTTGGCGTGGGTCAGGGTCTTGGCGTGGGTCTTGGTCTTGGCGTGGGTCTTGGTCTTGGTGTGGAGCTAGTACCGGAGCTTGCCGTCGTGGAGCTGGTACCAGAGCTTGCCGTCGTGGAGCTGGTACCGGAGCTTGCCGTCGTGGAGCTGGTACCGGAGCTCGGCGTGGTGGGTCTTGGCGTGGTGGGGCTGGTGCTGCGACGGGGGCCAGCCGTGGTGCTGCGACGGGTGCCAGCCGTGGTGCAGCAACTGGAGCTTGGCAGCGTGGTGCAGCAACTGGAGCTTGGCAGCGTGGTGCAGCAACTGGAGCTTGGCAGCGTGGTGCAGCAACTGGAGCTTGGCAGCGTGGAAATACCGGTGGTGGTGGCCGAACCGGAGGTTGCGGCTTAGCAGGCCGAAAGACTGGTGGTGGCGGCCGTGCTGGAGGCTGTGGCTTGGCAGACCGAAGAACTGCCCCACCTGAACAGTTCCCAGCCCTAGCCCCCCCCCCCCCCCCCCCCCCCCCCCCTCAAGGAGCGGATCCCAGACGCGCTCCGGAACCGTCTTTTGGGGTGGGTGGAGAGAGGTCAGGAGGGGGGCAGAATCCTCCCCTTTTAATTGTCCAAAAAGTATTTTATTCTTCCCCACCTGGGATTGATTGGGAGAGAAAAAAAATGTTTGTGACTTGGGCGTGGCTTGAGTCCTGGGGGGCGGGGCATGGAATTTGGGTGGCTTGGATTTACTTGCTCTAATGTCCAAAATCATGTTCTGATAGTGTTGTATCATGTTTATGGGTTTAGAGTCTTTTGCTGGAGGGGAGTGATCAAAAGAAAAAGTCTTGAAAAAAAAATCCTGGTCTGTGAAGTCATCAGGGCGAAGCTGGGCTGCCTGCTGCTTGCTTCCGCCCGGAGGGGGAGGAGCTTGCGGAAGTGAGGCGTCCTCTCTCTTTGCGGAAGTCCTCCGTCTTGGGCGACGCTTCCGCGGCTGGGGCGACGTGCCAACGTGCCAACGTCGTCCTCGGACCAAATGGAGCACAATGGCACCAGTCTTCCATCTGGCGCCCACATCATGTCTCTGTGCTCCATGGAGGAGTAGCGCAGAGTTTCCTCCTCCATCGCGCGCAGGACCGCCCAAGAAGCCTCGTCAAAAACGTCCAATTTTTGTGCGGGAGAATTTTTCTGCTGGCAACATACTGTCAGGACTTGGTCCCTGGCGTGGTTGGTTCTCCCAGAAGGCAACGGAAAATTGGCGCGTGCGAGGCGTGAATTTAAATACATGTTTATTTAACAATAAAAAAAGGAATAAACAAAAGGCGCTCACAGTGGAGGTAGAAAACTTGGCTATACAAAACAAAAGACTTGCACAAGGGCACAAAAACTATTAAACAAAACTTACTTGGCATGAGGAAAAAGCATGAAAAAGAGCAGCATGGATCATGAGCGTGAACAGAGTGGCAGGAGTGTGAATGTGATGTCGCAAGGACGAACAACAGAAACAGAAAAGCTTATATAGTGACATGATCAGTGAAAACAGGTGCGTGACTCTGAACGTGAACAGGTGCGTGACATGACGATGTGAACCAGGTGAAAACTAATGAGTTGCTATGGAAACAAACAAACCAGGAAGTGCAACCAAGAACTAAAAAGAGTCCAAAAAACAAACAACACATGGCCAAAACAAAAACATGATCAACAGACATGACAGTTTTGATGCCTTCAGTGACAATCTACAATGTAAATAGTCATGAAAACGCATTGAATGAGGAGAATTTGTGTTCTAACTATTGGCTTGTGCGGTATACAGTATGTGTATATATATGGATACATGTATATGTATATACACATGTGTATATATATATATATATATAAATATATATATATATATATATATATATATATATATATATATATATATATATATATATATATATACTGTTTATATATATATATATACTGTTTATATATATATATATATATACGGTTTATATATATATATATATATATATATATATATATATATATATATATATATATATATATATATATATATATATATATACTGTTTATATATGTATATGTATGTATATGTATGTATATATATATATATACATATATATACATATATATATATATATATATATACATATATACATACATACATACATATATATATATATATATATATATATATACATATATACATATATACACATATAAACATATATATATATATATATATATATATATACACATATAAACATATATATATATATATATATATATATATACACATATAAACATATATATATATATATATATATATATATATATATATATATATATATATATATATATATATATATATATATATACACACACACACACACATTTGAGGCAGCCACCACAGTTGACATACTGTACATCACAAAAAAGTCAATTTCTGTGTAATTGTTGGCCCAAAGCTAATGAGAATATTGGCAAATTGAGGGTAATACGTTTTTTTTGGTCGTTCTGTGTAGGTTTAGCTTGCAGTCGATAGTGTGTTTGATAGCCTGCTGGTCACAAAACACTGCATGAATGAATGAGACACTTGTGATTTAGGGCTATATAAATAAACATTGATTGATTGATTGATATATAGTGAAGTACATTAAATACGGCCGAAATATTATATTTTGACAAAAAAAGCATGTTTTATTGTACGTTTATGAGCTGGAGTATGTTTAAAACTATATTTAGACATGGTATTATGGTTTATTTTGTCAGGAAGACTAACATTACAGCCACACAAGTCCTTGGTAGCAAATGTAGTGCCTGTAGTTTAGTTGTCCCTACTCTCTCTATGCATGAGTCTGTCGTAGTCTATACACTACTGCCATCTATACTGTCTTGACATTGCAACTGCCTGCAGAGTCTACTATGTACAGTACTAGCAAATACAACACAGAAGTGTAAGAACACAAAATAACGCAACACGTCAGTCTTACATGTTGGATACAAAAAAATTACTTTAAAAAAAAGAAACAATTAACATTTATTAACACATTTAAACACAAAAGTACAGAATTGGTATCGTTGGGTACCAGTATCGATTGGTACCAATTCCTATTCAAGTAATATTTTTTTTTTGTTGTTGTTGTTATTGGTCAGAGATTAAGCCCTTTCAAAATGTGTTCATTATTATGATTTAAACTGCCTGCAGCTCACTATTTTGCATCCCAACTCTCTGAAAATGTCTACAAAGTTGAGTCCGGTGTGCAGGTATACCAAGTCCAGCAATTGTAAACAAAGAATGCAAATAACATTACAGTCTCTGTATGTATGTGATGTTTACTTTGTGTGCAGCCTTCAGGGAACACTGGACTTGAACAGCACGCTAAAGAAAGCGGAGCGTCATTTCTTCAACTACTGCAAGCGCTGTGCTTGGGACTCCATGAGCAACCACTGCAGAGCACACAAGAGCAAAGAAGAGGACTTTCTACATCAGCTGCGTTGTTTATTTGTTTTAAGATAGAAAACATTATTCCAGTCCCCGGAAAGTTTCTTCGTGTATTATTGTTTATCCTCCTGAGGGAAATGTATCGCATGATAGAAGCACCAACACAACTGTTTTTTTTTTTTATCGACTCGCATGTAATGTCAAAAGGAAATAATGCGATTGCTTCAGAACGGACTTTGTTATGTGATATTTTACTCGTGGGATGTGACACGCAACAGGTGGCGTTACTTCAAGTTATATTTATAATGACTTATAACTTGTAAGTTGACAGATGGGAATGAAAGAAAATGTCCTGCATGAGCACATGGTTTTACTACAGTTAATTATTTAATTACTTTTTTCTGTGCTAATACAGTAGTAACATTGCCTTCTTCATAGAATTTGGTTGTTAGCTAGAGTACGAACCCGATTTACTAAGATCCAAATTACACGTTCTAAACAGTGTGAGCGATCTATTAAATAGCGCATACTATTAGTGGCCGTGTTGCGGGTTATTAACTAAGACTGCGTGTACAATTGTTAAGTGGTGCAGACCACCTTTTGAATGAGGATTTTGTGTGTACTACACAGAGCCTAACCATGGAGACACTCATTTACTGCACATTCAGGTTATCATGCTCCTACCTGTGGCATTTTGCTAGGTTTTCAAACATGCGGGAGACATTTACCACTTTTTATGGGCATTTTAAAAGCAGGAGTGCAGTACATCTACATTGACTCCATTTTTTTTTCTTACCCCTGAAGGTGCATGGGAGAGAGGCTGCACTTACTCAAAAATGCATACTTCAAGAAGTTTTTTTTCGCATAAGAAATATTTTTATAATGATATATATTCTATGCGGAAAAAACAAACGTCATTAAAGGCCTACTGAAATGAAATGTTTTTATTTAAACGGGGATGGCAGATCCATTCTATGTGTCATACTTGATCATTTCGCGATATTGCCATATTTTTGCTGAAAGGATTTAGTATAGAACAACGATTTGACAAAAAATGTCAGCAAGAAAATGCCAAGCCACGTGTTACATCAACGTGGCTTCATAGTAAAAGAGTGCGGGTACTAGACTGGCCTGCCTGTAGTCCAGACCTGTCTCCTATTGAAAATGTGTGGCGCATTATGAAGCCTAAAATACCACAACGGAGACCCCCGGACTGTTGAACAACTTAAGTTGTACATCAAGCAAGAATGGGAAAGAATTCCATCTGAGAAGCTTAAAAAAAATTGTCTTCTCAGTTCCCAAACATTTACTGAGTGTTGTTAAAAGGAAAGGCCATGTAACACAGTGGTGAACATGCCCTTTCCCAACTACTTTGGCATGTGTTGCAGCCATGAAATTCTAAGTTAATTATTATTTGCAAAAAATAAATAAAGTTTATGAGTTTGAACATCAAATATCTTGTCTTTGTAGTGCATTCAATTGAATATGGGTTGAAAAGGATTTGCAAATCATTGTATTCCGTTTATATTTACATCTAACACAATTTCCCAACTCATATGAAAACGGGGTTTGTAGTAAAAAAAAAAAAAAAAAAGAAGTATTTTATTAACACACATTTTTCCCAGGCTTTCGCGGGCCACATACAATGATGGGGTGGGCCAGATGTGGCCCCCGGGCCTTGAGTTTGATACCTGTGCTCTAGTCATAGTAATGTTTTTTTTAAAGTTGTGTTTTACTGTGCCAACTAACAGGGAACTTTTATATACTATTTATTTCATTGTGTGCTCTGATGGTAGCTCTAATGGTAGCTTACATTTTCCTTTTCATCAGCATTTAAACAGGAATAGCAACTGATAGCTCCTTCGACAACACAGCTCATTTCACCCGAAGCAGCAAATACACTCAGCTTTAACTTCAAGTCTGTATATGTCACCATCGATGGCTCGCCTGCTGATGGCATCATATAGCGTCAGAAATAAAATGTGTCCTCTTAACTTTCTCCCAGCTTTTCACATATTACGATGTTGGACATGTTAAATCGTCACCTTTTTGTTTTGGCACCGCCAGTGAGACATTCAACTTGAACTTCCTTATCTTAGAAGGAAAATAATCTGATTGGCCCACCTATGTCGCTAACACCGGAGGAAGGACTCCTCACATTTTCCCATTGTTTACATCAGCGAGAGAGATTCGGACCGATAAAGCGACGATTACCCCATTAATTTGAGCGAGGATGAAAGATTTGTGGATGAGGAAAGTGAGAGTTAAGGACTAGAGTGTAGTGCAGGACGTATATTTTTTCGCTCTGACCGTAACTTAGGTACAAGGGTTCATTGGATTCCACACTTTCTCCTTTTTCTATTGTGGATCACGGATTTGTATTTTAAACCACCTCGAATACTATATCCTCTTGAAAATGAGAGTCGAGAACGCGAAATGGACATTCACAGTGACTTTCATCTCCACGACAATACATCGGCGAAGCTCTTTAGCTACGGAGCTAAAGTGATAGCACATCGGGCTTAAATGCAGATAGAAACAAAAGAAATAAACCCCTGACTGGAAGGATAGACAGAAAATCAACAATACTATTAAACCATGGACATGTAAATACACGGTTAATGCTTTGCAGGCTGGACGAAGCTTAACAATGCTGTTGCTAACGACGCCATTGAAGCTAACTTAGCAACGGGACCTCTACAGAGCTATGCTAAAAACATTAGCTATCCACCTACGCCAGCCCTCATCTGCTCATCAACACCCATGCTCACCTGCGTTCCAGCGATCGACGGAGCGGCGATCATAGATGCGGTCGGCGGCCCGGAAACGGAGGAAGTCAAGGTGAGGTCGGCGGCTAGCGCGTCTGGTATCCATCTCAAAGTCCTCCTGGTTGTGTTGCTGTAGTCCGCCGCTAATACACCAATCCCACCTACAACTTTCTTCTTTGCAGTCTCCATTGTTCATTAAACAAATTGCAAAAGATTCACCAACACAGATGTCTAGAATACTGTGGAATTTTGAGATGAAAACAGAGCTTTTTGTATTGGATTCAATGGTGTACCAATACTTCCGGTTCAACGATTGACGTCACGCGCATACGTCATCATACATAGACGTTTTCAACCGGAAGTTTAGCGGGAAATTTAAAATTGCACTTTATAAGTTAACCCGGCTGTATTGGCATGTGTTGCAATGTTAAGATTTCATCATTGATATATAAACTATCAGACTGTGCGGTCGGTAGTAGTGGGTTTCAGTAGGCCTTTAACTTTTTAAT